>NC_048579.1:14095065-14387565 GCF_013265735.2 Oncorhynchus mykiss
TCTCTTTCTCACACCTTCTTTCGCTCTCTCTCTCTCTCACACCCTCTCTCTCGCATTCACACCCTCTCTCTCTCTCACTCACACACCCCCTCTCTCTCTTTCGCTCTCACACCCTCTCTCTCTTTCTCTCTCTCTAACTCTCTCACTCACACCCTCTGTCTCTCTCTCACACCCTCTCTCTCTCACACTCACACCCTTTCTCTCTATCACACACACCCTCTCTCGCTCTCTCTCTCTCTCTCTCTCACACACACACACACCCTCTCACTATCTCTCTCTCTCTCTCTCTCACACTCACACCCTCTCTCTATCACACACACCCTTTATATATATATATATATCTCTCTCTCTCTCACTCACACCCTCTCTCTATCACACACACTCTCTCTATCTCTTTCTCTCTCTCTATTTCTCTCTCTCTCTCTATTTCTCTCTCTCTCTCTATTTCTCTCTCTCTATCACTCACACCCTCTGTATCTCTGTCTCTCAAATTCAAATTCAAATTCAAGCTGCTTTATTGGCATGAAAAACATTGAGTCTATATTGCCAAAACAACAATGTATACAATAAACATTGTAATAAATTATAAACAATAAAAAATAATAATATAAAATGGTAGTAAATAATAATATAACATGAAATGCAAAAATAACAACAATATATTAGAAATGTAATAAATATAAATAGCTAAACATGGAAAATGAAACTATAACTAAATAACAGTCATCTTCACCATTACATCAGTACTACAACTACCATCATCATTACTACTACTACTACTACCACCATCGTCATTATTACTACTACTACCATCATCATTACTACAACTACCACCATCATTACTACTACTACTACTACCACCATCAATACTACTACTACTACTACCACCATCATTACTACAACTACCACCATCATTACTACTACTACTACTACCACCATCATTACTACTACTACTACTACTACCACAATCATTACTACTACTACTACTACTACCACCATCATTACTACAACTACCATCATCATTACTACTACTACTACTACCACCATCGTCATTATTACTACTACTACCATCATCATTACTACAACTACCACCATCATTACTACTACTACTACTACCACCATCAATACTACTACTACTACTACCACCATCATTACTACAACTACCACCATCATTACTACTACTACAACTACCACCATCATTACTACTACTACTACTACCACCATCATTACTACTACTACTACTACTACCACAATCATTACTACTACTACTACCACCATCATTACTACTACTACTACCACCATTGTCATTATTACTACTACTACCATCATCATTACTACTACTACCACCATCATTACTACTACTACTACTACCACCATCATTACTACTACTACCATCATCATTACTACTACTACTACTACCACCATCGTCATTATTACTACTACTACCATCATCATTACTACAACTACCACCATCATTACTACTACTACTACTACCACCATCATTACTACTACTACTACTACCACCATCAATACTACTACTACTACTACTACCACCATCATTACTACAACTACCACCATCATTACTACTACTACTACTACCACCATCGTCATTATTACTACTACTACCATCATCATTACTACTACTACCACCATCATTACTACTACTACTACTACCACCATCGTCATTATTACTACTACTACAGTCATCATTACTACAACTACCACCATCATTACTACTACTACTACTACCACCATCATCATTATTACTACTACTACCATCACCATTACTACTACTACCACCATCATTACTACTACCACTACCATCATCATTACTACTACTACTACCACCATCATTACTACTACCATCGTCATTATTACTACCACTACCATCATCATTACTACTACCACTACCATCATCATTACTACTACTACAACCACCATCATTACTACTCCCACTACCACCATCATTACTACTACTACTACCTCCAATCATTACTACTACTACCACCATCATTACTACTACTACTACTATTACCACCATCATTACTACTACTACTACCACCATCATCATTACTACCACCACCATCATCATTACTACTACAACCACCATCATTACTACTCCCACTACCACCATCATTACTACTACTACTACCATCATTACTACTACTACTACTATTACCACCATCATTACTACTACTACTACCACCATCATTACTACTACTACCACCATCATTACTACTACTACTACTACTATTACCACCATCATTACTACTACTACTACCACCATCATTACTACTACTAATACCAGCATCATTACTACTACTACTAACACCATCATTACTACTACTACTACTATTACCACCATCATTACGACTACTACTACCACCATCATTACTACTACTAATACCACCATCATTACTACTGCTACTACCACCATCATTACTACTACTACTACTATTACCACCATCATTACTACTACTACTACCACCATCATTACTGCTACTACTACCACCATCATTACTACTACCATCGTCATTATTACTACCACTACCATCATCATTACTACTACCACTACCATCATCATTACTACTACTACAACCACCATCATTACTACTCCCACTACCACCATCATTACTACTACTCCTACCACCATCATTACTACTACTCCTACCACCATCATTACTACTACTACTACCACCATCATCACTACTACTACTACCACCATCATCACTACTACTACTACCACCAGCAGTAGTACTACTACTACCACCATCATTACTACTACTACTACCACCAATCATTACTACTACTACTACTACCACCATCATTACTAATACTACTACCACCATCATTACTACTACTACTACCATCATTACTACTACTACTACCACCATCATCACTACTACTACTACCACCATCATCACTACTACTATTACCACCAGCAGTAGTACTACTACTACCACCATCATTACTACTACTACTACCACCAATCATTACTACTACTACTACTACCACCATCATTACTAATACTACTACCACCATCATTACTACTACTACTACCATCATTACTACTACTACCACCATCATTACTACTACTACTACCGATCATTAGTACTACTACTACCACTATCATTACTACTACTAATACCACCATCGTTACTACTACTACTACCACCATCATTACTACTACTACTACCACCATTATTACTACTACTACTACTACTACCACCACCATCATTACTACTACTACTACCACCATCATTGCTACTACTACCACCAATCATTAGTACTACTACTACCACCATCATTACTACTACTACTACTATTACCACCATCATTACTACTACTACTACCACCATCATTACTACTACTACCATCATTACTACTACTACTACCACCATCATTACTACTACTACTACCACCATCATTACTACTACTACTACCACCATCATTACTACTACTACAACCACCATCATTACTGCTACTACTACCACCATCATTACTACTACTACTACCACCATCATTACTACTACTACTACCACCATCATTACTACTACTACAACCACCATCATTACTGCTACTACTACCACCATCATTACTACTACTACTACCACCATCATTACTACTACTACTACCACCATCATTACTACTACTACTACCACCATCATTACTACTACTACTACCACCATCATCACTACTACTACTACCACAGTCATTACTACTACCACCATCATTACTACTACTACTACCACCATCATTACTATTACTACTACCACCATCATTACTACTACTACTACCACCATCATTACTACTACTACAACCACCATTACTGCTACTACTACCACCATCATTACTACTACTACTACCACCATCATTACTACTACTACTACCACCATCATCACTACTACTACTACCACCATCATTACTACTACTAATACCACCATCATTACTACTACTACTACTACCACCATCATTACTACTACCACCATTATTACTGCTACTATTACACCATCATTACTACTACCACCATCATTAGTACTACTATTACCACCATCATTACTACTACTACTACCGCCATCATTGCTACTACTACTACCACCACCATTACTACTACTACTACCACCATTCCTACTACTACTACCACCATCATTACTACTACTACTACCACCATCATTACTACTACTACTACCACCATCACTACTACTACTACCACAATCATTACTACTACTACTACCACCATCATTACTACTACTACTACTATTACCACCATCATTACTACTACTACTACCACCATCATTGCTACTACTACCACCACCATTACTACTACTACTACCACCATCACTACTACTACTACCACAATCATTACTACTACTACTACCACCATCATTACTACTACTACTACTATTACCACCATCATTACTACTACTACTACCACCATCATTGCTACTACTACCACCACCATTACTACTATTACTACCACCATCATTACTACTACTACTACCACCATCATTACTACTACAATAGTAATAACAATAACAGTCATCACAATAATAGCAATAACAATAATAATTATAATAATTAAGTTACTGCTTACTATGCGTTTGTTATTATTCAGTGACCCTCAGGCTGTGGCAGGAAAATACATATTTGGCTGCAAGAGGAGCCATTGCTCCTTCACCCATGAGTATTTTTAGTTTTTCTTATGGGTTTAATAAGTTAAAATATGCAATAAATGTAGTCATTTCTGTGAATAATGAATGTCTTGGTGAGGAATATTTCTCTCTCTCACTCCCACCCTCTCTCTCCCTCTCTCTCTCACACACACACACTCACACCCTCTCTCCCTCACTCACTCTCTCTCACTCACACCCTCGCTTTCTCTCTCTCACACTCTCTCTCACTCACTCACTCACCCCCCCCCCCTCTCTCTCTCTCTCTCTCTCTCTATCTGTCTCTCTCTCTCTCACTCACACCCTCTCTCTCTCCCTATCTCTCACTCACACCCTTTCCCTCTCTCACTAACACCCTCTCTCTCTCCCTCTCTCTCACTCACACACCCTCTCTCTCTCTCTCACACACCCTCTCTCTCTCACACACCCTCTCTCTCTCACACCCTCTCTCTCTCTCTCTCTCTCACACACACGCTCTCTCTCACTCTCACACCCTCTCTCTCTCTCAAACCCTCTCACTCTCACACCCTCGCTCTCTCACTCTCACACCCTCTCTTTCTCTCACTCACACCCTCTCTGTCTCTCTCTCACTCTCACTCTCTCTCTCTCTCTCTCTCTCTCTCTCTCTCTCTCTCACACACACCCTCTCTCTCTCACTCTCACACTCTCACTCACACTCACACCCTCTCTCTCTCTCTCTCACACCCTCTCTCTCTACCTATATCTGTCTGTCTCTCGCTCTCTCCCCATCGCTCTCTGTCTCTCTCTCTCCCCATCTCTCTCCGTCTCTCGCTCTCTCTCTCCGTCTCTCTGACTCTCACCATCTCTCTCTCACTCTCTCTCTGTCTCTCACTCTCTCTCCCTCCATGTCTCTCTCACTCTCCCCATCTCTCCATTTCTCTGTCTCTCTCTCTCTCCCCATCTATCTCTCTCTCTCGCTCTCCCTCTCTCTCTCCCTTTCCCCATCTCTCTGTCTCTCGCTCTCTCTCTCCAAATCTCTCGGTCTCTCTCTCTTACTCTCTCCTCTCTCTCTTGCTCTCTTGTTCTCTCTCTCCCCATCTCTCTGTCTCTCGCTCTCTCCATCTCTCTCTCTCCCTCTCTCCCCCATCTCTCTCTCACTCTCTTTCTCACTCTCTCTCTCTCCATCTCTCCCTCTTTCTCTCTCCCCATCTCTCACTCCATTTCTCTGTCTCTCACTCTCTCTTATCTCTCTCTCTCCATCTCTCTCTCTCATCTCTCTCTCTCCCCATCTCTCTTTCTCACTCTCTCTCTCCATCTCTCCCTCTCTCCATCTCTCTCTGTCTCTCACGCTCTCTCCCGCCATCCCTCTCTCACTCTCCCCATCTCTCCATTTCTCTCTCTCTCTCTCTCTCTCTCCCCATCTCTCTCTCTCTCTAGCTCTCTCTCTCGCTCTCCCTCTCTCTGTCTCTCGCTCTCTCTCTCCATCTCTCTCTCTGTCTCTCTCTTTCTCACTCTCTCTCTTTCCATCTCTCCCTCTCTCTCTCTCTCTCCATCTCTCTCTCTCCCCATCTCTCTTTCTCACTTTCTCTCTCCCTCTCTCCATCTCTCTCTCTCTCTCACTCCCTCTCTCCCCATTTCTCTCTCTCGCTCTCTCTCACAATTTCATTGAGCTTTATTTTTTTGGACTTGACTTCATTTGTCACACTGCGGTGCTGGCTGTCTAGTTGACCAGTATTGCCTGAGGGCCCAACAGTCTACCTGCTTCTGATATTCATCTACTGTTCACTTAATCATGTGAGTGGGAATGATTGAGAAAGTGAGTGAGTGAGTGAGTGAATGAGTGAGTGAGAAGCGAGCAGTGAGTGAGCAGTGAGTGAGCAGTGAGCAGTGAGCAGTGAGTGAGCAGTGAGCACTGAGTGAGCAGTGAGCAGTGAGTGAGAAGTGAGCAGTGAGTGAGCAGTGAGCACTGAGTGAGCAGTGAGCAGTGAGTGAGCAGTGAGCAGTGAGTGAGCAGTGAGCAGTGAGTGAGCAGTGAGCACTGAGTGAGCAGTGAGTGAGCAGTGAGCAGTGGGCAGTGAGTGAGAAGTGAGCAGTGAGCGAGTGAGCAGTGAGCTGTGAGTGAGCAGTGAGTGAGCAGTGAGCAGTGAGTAGGCAGTGAGCAATGAGCAGTGAGCAGTGAGTGAGCAGTGAGTAGTGAGTGAGCAATGAGCAGTGAGCAGTGAGTGAGCAATGAGCAGTGAGCAGTGAGTGAGCAGTGAGCAGTGAGTAAGAAGTGAGCAGTGAGTGAGCAGTGAGTAAGCAGTGAGCAGTGAGTGAGCAGTGAGTGAGAAGTGAGCAGTGAGCAGTGAGTGAGCAGTGAGCAGTGAGTGAGCAGTGAGCAGTGAGTGAGCAGTGAGAAGTGAGTGAGAAGTGAGCAGTGAGTGAGAAGTGAGTGAGAAGTGAGCAGTGAGTGAGAAGTGAGTGAGAAGTGAGCAGTGAGTGAGAAGTGAGCAGTGAGTGAGAAGTGAGCAGTGAGTGAGAAGTGAGCAGTGAGTGAGAAGTGAGCAGTGTATAGGCTACATGTAAATCCTTGTAAGTTGGGTTCTCTTTAGAACGTTTCCTTCTCTTTGGTTACTTCTGTGTTTTTCTGTTGTGCCCTAGAAACAGTCTGACAGCTTCCCTCAACTCATCTCCCACAGAGCACTAACAACATACACACACATTTAACAAGAATATGTTTTTCCTCCGGTTATGGAGCTTGACTGAGAGAGGGGGGTGGTATTGAGAGAGGGGGGGTGGTATTGAGAGAGGGGGTGGTATTGAGAGAGGGGGGTGGTATTGAGAGAGGGGGTGGTATTGAAAGAGGGGGTGGTATTGAGAGAGGGGGTGGTATTGAGAGAGGGGGGGTGGTATTGAGAGAGGGGGGGTGGTGGTATTGAGAGAGGGGGGGTGGTATTGAGAGGGGAGGGGTGGTATTGAGAGAGGGAGGTGGTATTGAGAGAGGGGGGTATTGAGAGAGGGGGGGAGGGGGTATTGAGAGAGGGGGGGTGGTATTGAGAGAGGGGGGTGGTATTGAGAGAGGGGGTGGTATTGAGAGAGGGGGGTGGTATTGAGAGAGGGGGGGTATTGAGAGAGGGGGGTGGTATTGAGAGAGGGGGGGTGGTATTGAGAGAGGGGGTGGTATTGAGAGAGGGGGGTGGTATTGAGAGAGGGGGTGGTATTGAGAGAGGGGGTATTGAGAGAGGGGGGGTGGTATTGAGAGAGGGGGGGGTGGTGGTATTGAGAGAGGGGGGTGGTATTGAGAGGGGAGGGGTGGTATTGAGAGAGGGGGGTGGTATTGAGAGAGGGGGAGGGGGTATTGAGAGAGGGGGGGTGGTATTGAGAGAGGGGGGTGGTATTGAGAGAGGAGGGGTGGTATTGAGAGAGGGGGGTGGTATTGAGAGAGGGGGGGTATTGAGAGAGGGGGGGTGGTGGTATTGAGAGAGGGGGGTGGTATTGAGAGGGGAGGGGTGGTATTGAGAGAGGGGGGTGGTATTGAGAGAGGGGGAGGGGGTATTGAGAGAGGGGGGGTGGTATTGAGCGAGGGGGGTGGTATTGAGAGAGGAGGGGTGGTATTGAGAGAGGGGGGTGGTATTGAGAGAGGGGGGGTATTGAGAGAGGGGGGGTGGTATTGAGAGAGGGGGGGTGGTATTGAGAGAGGGGGGAGGGGGTATTGAGAGGGGGTATTGAGAGAGGGGGGGTGGTAATGAGAGAGGGGGGGTGGTATTGAGAGAGGGGGGGTGGTGGTATTGAGTGAGGGGGGGTAGTATTGAGAGAGGGGGGTAATTGAGAGAGGGGGGGGGTATTGAGAGGGGGGGTATTGAGAGATGGGGGGTGGTATTGAGAGATGGGGGGTGGTATTGAGAGAGGGGGTAAATAGGAGGTATAACAACAGGGCATAATTATTAAACAGGTCTGAATCAAACGCGGGAGACTCGACACTTCTGTTAAAACACGCATGCTATAACCAGGCTATAACCAGGCTATAACCGCATCATACAGGAAACACACACACACACGCCCGCTGAAAGCCGCAACCTGGATCGTGCGGTCTGTTGGGTGGCCGCCCCCTCGCCTTTCTCTCTCTCTATTATCCGAGGCTCAGTAACTTATTCGTAAAATCTGTTTTTAGCCTCAGGCCTGTGTTGCGACGCGTTTGTTTACATCAATGAAGTGCAGCCCAGAGGCAGTCAAAGTGACGATTCAATAGAATCATCTGTTCACATCAACACTGATTCACACAGGCAGAATTGTGGTTATGGAAATGTTTAATACCAGAATACGATATCTCTCTCTGTCTCAGTCACACACACACACACACATAGACACACACAAAACACACACGCACTCACCTCGCTCGTCGCCCGCCCCAGTGTCATCTTCTGCCAGGGATCTGGCAACTGTGCCAGGGGCATCTTGGCGTTCGAGCTGTTCCTCTGATCTATTGTAGTGTTCACTCTATTCGTTTGTGCTAAAGCTTCGCTCCAGACAGGACTGTAGGCTATCACAATGTAGTAGTCTAAAGCTCTGTTCTATTCTAGTAGGCTATTTCCTCCGTTAGACCCATATGAGAGGACAAGGGACAGAGTTGGTTGTTTCTAGATCAGGGGCCGCCCCTTCTTTCTCTAGCGGAATAAACATGAAAACCTCGCTGGGCTACGTAACGCCTTTTACGGAAAATTGTCTCTCCACTTTCACCCTTGTTGTGTCACTGTGCCGCTTTTCCACTGCCTGCGCTATTCTCTCTCTCTCTCTCTCTGTATCACTCTCGCTCTCTCACTTCCGTTTTGTCCCAATATGGCGCCGGGTGTCGGCTTACCTGCCTGTCAGACTACAGAGTCACTCATGCGTCATCTTTGGGGGCGTGAACCCGGTATAACGGGACACCTCATCCAAACGGGACACGGGCAGGTGAGTGGGCTCTCTTCAGCTGTGACCTCTAGCCGGGACAGGCACGTGAGACACCGGGGGAGAAGATAAGATAGGCTTTATTATTCGGTGAAGGTGATGCACTGTAGGTAAACGGTTCCAGTCCCGTAGCCATGAATATGCGCAGAATATAACTTTGATCAACATGGAGCTATTCAGGAGAGGAACTGAAATATGCTGCAGGTGGCATGTTGAAAATGATCTACGATATAGATTGGGCTATCATAATTATATGATATACAGACGTTAGGCCTACATCTTTGAAATTATAGCAAGAATGTGTATATGTTTTTTTCACAGGCTACAATTCAACCCATCAAAGTCTACCTCATTGTTAACAGGTGGATTTCCAGCTTTGACTTTGGGAGTGTCTGTCGGACTGTATAAATCCTTCCTCGCCAGTTAAAGTTTGATGTTGGAGGTCATTAGCAAGAGACTGCTTTATTATGAGCTATTTATAGCCTATCTGCTGTATGGGCCATGCCAGGGATAATGAGAACCATGAATTGACACAGAGTCATTATCTGTGACTAAAGAGGTGTGTGTGTGTGTGTGTGACTGAAGATGTGCCATGGGCGGGGACAGTATCATTACAGCCCAACTTCAGAGATATTTATACTGAACTGCCAGAATGAACTTGGTGACAGAACATTAATCTCCGTCTTCTCTCATGTAACGGCTTACTGTACTGAACTGGTGGTGTACGTACAACACTGTGGTGACATCTGGTGGTTGATTACATCTTACGCTGTGTTCAAAACAACTGGGAACTCTGGGGAAAAAAATGAGCGCCGACTGGGAAAATTGTTTTGAACGGTGATCCAATTCGGAATTCCAAGTTGGAAACTCTGCCGTCTTTCTAGCCTGAAGATCACTGACGTCATGACTTGGCCTAGTCCCCCCCTGTCTCCCCCCACCCCCCGCCCCCCCAGACTTCCCAGTTGTCTTGAAAGCACCATTATATTCATGGATGTAAAATAACTGGATATGTGGATGCAAGATGGCTCCTTGTAAGTAATTAACAGCTATCTGGTACATTATTAGCTGTCTGCACACAGAACTTTCCAGTGTCAGACACAAACACGTCATACAGACTCAGCCAACTTTATTGCTCCAATCAAATCACAACAGTATTACAATCGTTCAGTTCTCACAGATGTTCCTCATCAGTTTATCAGGGCTTGGATCGGTATCTGCTCCTCACGGAGAGGAGGGAGGGAGGCAGAGAAGATGAGAAGGAGAGGGAGAAAGGAGGTGAGAGAAATGAACTACCATTGCTTGTCTCTTTTCCTATGATAACATAACGACTTGCAGTCTGGTGTCTCGTTATTTTATATATCAAAGTGCAACGAGTGCTACAATAACATCTGGGTCAGAGGTCATACATTAACAGATGGGAGCATTAGAAACAAAGAGACTTGGTTTAACCCAAAACCACCCCCACACACACACCCTTAGCCTGGGGTGGCCAACCCTGGTTCTGAAGTGTTCTAGGGTGTGCAACCTTAGTAAGTATGAGCATGAACACACCAGATCCAGCTAAGGAATGTCTTGGTGACTGATTGAATCAGGTGTGTTAGTGCTAGACTGGAACAACAGCCTGCCCTAAGCCATACACCTCCCACCTACAGTCCCTCAGTATCAGGAGAACACATCAATATAAAACTACATACTATACTCTATACATACCAGTGACAGAGAGTCAGAAGA
Source organism: Oncorhynchus mykiss (assembly GCF_013265735.2). Taxonomy (NCBI): domain Eukaryota; kingdom Metazoa; phylum Chordata; class Actinopteri; order Salmoniformes; family Salmonidae; genus Oncorhynchus; species Oncorhynchus mykiss. Next base: position 14,106,354 of record NC_048579.1, read on the forward strand.
GACGGACTGGTTTGGAATGCTGCTACAGAGTGAACTCTGAACTACAAGGTCATGACCTCTCATATTGTGCGTTTAGAGACAACTAACGAGGGAATGAGAAGAGGGACGGAGGAGGATTAGACTTTCACCCAGGGGTTGGTGTTGCAGAGGGTAGGAAGGGATGTGTAGCTGATAGATTGCACAGTAGTTTGGTTCGTGTGTGTGTGCGCGTGTGTGTGAGTCTAGCTGACAGACTTCAGTTTGACCCAGGGGTTGGTCCCGCGGACCTCCATGGGCAGATCGTTGGCAAAGATGTGGTTACAGAGCTCGTCCAATGGTGGCTCAGGGTCAGAGATGGCAAACTGGGCTGCGTCCTCGATTACCTTCCTGATGTCTACATCTATCTCCTGTATGAAGAAAGGAAGGACAGAAAGAAGGAGGCAAGGAGGGAAACCATTTGAGTGATTGGACCACCTGTGTGTGTGTGTGTGTGGATGCGTGTCGGTGAAGGTGTGTGTGTACCTTGATCTCCTCCACAGAAGCCATGTTGTTGGACAGCATGCGTTCCTTCAACATGGTGATGGGGTCACTCTTACTGCGCACTTCCTGGATCTCCTCACGTGAGCGGTAGCTACAGGAAGTTACATCACACACAGGAAGAGGACTTAGACATGATTAGCAAGGTTCTGCACCAGCCCTTGGTTGATGAGAGAGAGACAGAGAGAGAGACAGACCTGGAAAGGAAGCAGTGCTCTTCCCAAACCAACACTGCACTACACTAAGAGGGGAAAGGGGGGGTGGGGGGGGTAAACTAGGGAGTGGCAACACAAGGAGGTGGGCAGGGCTAAAAACAGAATAGAGAGGGAGGGAGGGAGAGAGATGGGAGATGTGATGAGGAGTGAGGGGGCGGGGAGAGACAGGGTGCTCAGTTGACGAACACATGGTCAGGGGTCAAAGGTCAGAGATCATGTCTCACCTAACCCCGGGGTCGCTCATGCTGTGTCCATGGTAACGGTAGGTCTCCAGCTCCATCACAATAGGACCCTGCCAAGGAGGTTTCAAAAGCAAGACATTCAACAAGCTAGCCAACCCCACCATGATACTGCAGAATAGCCTGATCAGGGATTTCTACTGTAGCAGAGGATCTTCCTATATCTATGCTGTTTGGCCTGCAGCAGACCAGGAGTGCAAGGCCAGTTACAACTGTACTAGAGTCTCACAGTCTCTATTCTGCTGGTCACTGAGCCTCCCTCTGTCAGGGAAGAGACACTGGTGGGATACTAGAATAGGATCAGTCCTCTGTCAGGGAAGAGACACTGGTGGGATACTAGAATAGGATCAGTCCTCAGACATTAGATTGTCTGAGACAAAGTGATTCTTAACACTCTAAGCTCTTAAACCAGCTATCACTTTTTCATCTCTGCACCAATCAGAACTCCTCTTCTCCAGCTCTATAACCAATCATAGTTCACCTTCCCGGCTCTGCAGTAGTCTGCAGCAAACTTGATGGCCTCCCTCACACACAGCACGTCCATGCCATCCACCTACACCACAGGGACAGAGGGGTAAGTATAGCAAAGATACACTCATTGACTGTGTGTGTGTGTGTCCTACCTTGATTCCAGGTATATAGTCTCCTCTCTTGAAGTAGTCAGTGCTAGCAGAGGATCTCTCTACAGACGTCCCCATGCCAAACTTGTTGTTCTCACAGATGAAGATACACGGCAGCTTCCACAGAGCCGCCATGTTGAAGGACTCAAAGATCTGGCCCTGATTGGACAAGAGCAGAGACGATGATGATGATTTAATAACTTCATTGTAACTGTTAGATAGACCTCACCTGGTTGGCTGCTCCGTCTCCGTACAGCGCCACGCACACCTGGTTGTTGCCCTGGTACTGACAGGCTAGTGCCACACCAGCACCCAATGGAACCTGTAGACACACACACTGCGAGAATGCATGTTCCCCTCTCGGTCTATGTTTGTGTGTGAGAGAGTCTGACCTGTTCAGAGAGTTACCTGAGCCCCCACGATTCCATTCCCTCCATAGAAGTGTTTAGCGTACATGTGCATAGAACCACCTTTGCCCTTGGCCACACCTCCTCTACGACCTGAGAACAAGAGACAGAGAGAGAATAGAAATCTATGTCAGGTGGAAGGATCAGTTTATCTTCCTTAAATCCTGACTGTAACCATTAGGAGGAAATACAAATCTGACCTTCGATCAGTTTCTAGGTGTGTCTCACCTGTGAGTTCAGCCATGATCTCTCTAACGGATACACCCCGTGTGAAAGTGTAGCCATGGGCACGGTACGCTGTGATCAGGTGGTCTGTTGGGTTGATGCCCGCCTCGATGCCCATCGCACACGCCTCCTGTAACACAACCAACAACAGCTAGGAGAGAGAAGGGGAGTGTGTGTATGTTCCTTTCTCTCTTGCTGTGTGTGTGTTCTAATCTATATGTAATGTAATGTGTGTGTGTGTGTGTGTGTGTGTGTGTGTGTGTGTGTGTGTGTGTGTGTGTGTGTGTGTGTGTGTGTGTGTGTGTGTGTGTGGTGACCTGTCCGTCGTAGAGGTGGCAGAAGCCTCTGATGATCTTCTGCTTGTAGAGCTGGTCAGCCTTCAGCTCCATGCGTCTCATGGTCTGCATGGTCCTGTAGTACTGGAGGCCCTGTTCTCTGGTCAACACCGCTGTCTCAGAAGGGCCCGCCTCCAGACGGTGCAGCTCACACTTCTATTGGACAGCACAGGGGAGGGAGGGAGACAGGCAGCTCAACCAATCAACCAGATAAGTTTGATGAGGAAGTTTCCATTTCATACTGCATCTCGGGCTTGTTCAGCAGGGTATGATAGAAGTGTGTTGTGTAGAAGAGACATGTCCAGGAGAAATCTATTCAGTACGTGTCACATGCATTTGTTTTGTGTGTATGTGGACTCACCTTGATGTCAAAACTGGCCTGTGGGGTGAAGTCAGTGAAGAAGCGTGTGGACAACACCATCCTGGCCCCCTGCAGAGAGAGAGCATGACAGGAGAGCTACACACACACACCCACACACACAGGAAAATCCAATGGCCCCACCCCCGAAGGCTAAATCCAGCCCTGGGCCACAGTGTGAAAGGAGGACTGGGGGTTCTGCAGAAGGAACGTGGCTGAGGTTCAGGTTGCTCTGTTTGGATCCGAATGGCTGGTTCTAACTAGGTCTGGGTGATTTGGTACTAACTGGTGGTTGTCGGGGTGTTGCTGGGGTCGGTCGGCGAGGTTAAATCGAAGTGTTTGGACAGGCCAATCAGCAGCTGGGAGGGAACAAAGGAGCCTGAACTCTGACACCTGAACTCTAGATCTCTACCACCACCACCACAGCAGTGCACCACCCACTGACACAGCGCACCACCCACTGACACAGCGCACCACCCACTGACACAGCGCACCACCCACTGACACAGTGCACCACCCACTGACACAGCGCACCACCTACTGACACAGCGCACCACCCACTGACACAGCGCACCACCTACTGACACAGCGCACCACCCACTGACACAGCGCACCACCCACTGACACAGCGCACCACCCACTGACACAGTGCACCAACCACTGACACAGCGCACCACCCACTGACACAGCGCACCACCCACTGACACAGCGCACCACCCACTGACACAGCACACCAAAGAGAGTCAGGGCAGGACCTCTATTAGTACACACACAGGCTGCCAACACTAGGCTATGTTCTATATGAGCTGTGTTTTGTTCAAGGTCTTACAGGCTAGAGCAGGTCTTACAGGCTAGAGCAGACCTACAGGCTAGAGCAGGTCTTATAGGCTAGAGCAGGTCTTATAGGCTAGAGCAGGCCTACAGGCTAGAGCAAGTCTTACAGGCTAGAGCAGGTCTTATAGACTAGAGCAGGTCTTATAGGCTAGAGCAGGTCTTATAGGCTAGAGCAGGTCTTACAGGCTAGAGCAGGTCTTATAGGCTAGAGCAGGTCTACAGGCTAGAGCAGGTCTACAGGCTAGGGCAGGTCTTACAGGCTAGAGCAGGTCTTATAGGCTAGAGCAGGTCTTATAGGCTAGAGCAGGTCTTATAGGCTAGAGCAGGCCTACAGGCTAAAGCAGGTCTTTCAGGCTAGAGCAGGTCTTACAGGCTAGAGCAGGTCTTACAGGCTAGAGCAGGTCTTATAGGCTAGAGCAGGTCTTACAGGCTAGAGCAGGTCTTACAGGCTAGAGCAGGTCTTATAGGCTAGAGCAGGTCTTATAGGCTAGAGCAGGTCTTATAGGCTAGAGCAGGTCTTACAGGCTAGAGCAGGTCTTATAGGCTAGAGCAGGTCTTATAGGCTAGAGCAGGTCTTATAGGCTAGAGCAGGTCTTACAGGCTAGAGCAGGTCTTATAGGCTAGAGCAGGTCTTATAGGCTAGACCAGGTCTTACAGGCTAGAGCAGGTCTTACAGGCTAGAGCAGGTCTTATAGGCTAGAGCAGGTCTTATAGGCTAGAGCAGGTCTTATAGGCTAGAGCAGGTCTTACAGGCTAGAGCAGGTCTTATAGGCTAGAGCAGGTCTTACAGGCTAGAGCAGGTCTTATAGGCTAGAGCAGGTCTTACAGGCTAGAGCAGGTCTTATAGGCTAGAGCAGGTATTATAGGCTAGAGCAGGTCTTACAGGCTAGAGCAGGTCTTATAGGCTAGAGCAGGTCTTATAGGCTAGAGCAGGTCTTACAGGCTAGAGCAGGCCTACAGGACAGCACAGCTATGAGCTCCTTACCTCTGACACGGTTTGGGCTCCCTACAAGAAAGCCAGGGAGAGAGAGGGTGGAGAGAAGGGAGGGGGGGGGGGGGGGGGTCGATAATAATTCATCTTTAAAACACTATAGAGGAACCTATATTAAAAGGAACCTAAAAGCACAGTCCCCAGGGCCTAGTATCTTTGTAACCATGAAAGTTGTGCTGATAAGTTCAGGGTGAGAGAATGAGGCTGAGCGGGTGTGCTGAAGTTCAGAAAGCGCATTACAGAGGAAAGTCTATAGACCATAGACCATCACTAGCCTACACTAGTCTATAGACCATCACTAGCCTACACTCCTTCATATACTGTCAATGCTACGTACCAACATCAGAGTGCCACCATGCGTCAAACATAAATTGTAGATGGCGCAGGTACAACGAAGACATACTAGCCTGAGGAAATCCCTTGTGTCCATAGAATTAGGAATTTGAATACTAGAATGGACATGAGCATTATGACAGTATAAAAGGTCAGCAGTTTTGGTCAACCACGGTCAGCCAGTGCTGTGATAAGAATGTAAAACAATGAATGTGAAGATTGGCTAGCAAATAAACATACTGTGCAGGTAGTCAGTATTTGTGGAACAATTCCATAAATTTGTCAAATGAACTGCCAATATGCCAACATCCCATTCAAACAATGCAGTCACAGCCGTACTCTGGCTGAAACCAGCTGATGATAGGAATCAGACAAGTTGTCAATGCAACTGATACTGTATCATAATATAACTCACAGCTTTCCAAGAAAGCTGTCATTTATGGTCTGTTTACATATATTTTAGAGGTTATTTATACAGAACATTTGTATGAACACAATTTTTTATTATATGAGAATATTTTAGGTTGACAATAATTATATTACACAATCACTGATATCACATTATACACTGAGTATACAAAACATTAAGAACACCTGCTCTTTCCATGACAGACTGACCAGGTGAATCCAGGTGAAAGCTATGATCCCTTAATGATGTCACCTGTTAAGTCTACTTCAATCAGTGTAGATGAAGGATAGGAGACAGGTTAAAGAAGGATTTTTAAGACAATTGAGACATGGATTGTGTATGTGTGCCATTCGGAGGGTGAATGGGCAAGACAAAAGACGTGTCTTTGAACAGGTTATGGTAGTAGGTGCCAGGCGCACCGCTTTGTGTAAAGAACTGCAACGCTACTGGGTTTTTCATGCTCAAACGTTTCCCGTGTGTATCAAGAATGGTCCACCGCCCAAAGGACATCCAGCCAACTTGAAACAAACTGTGGGAGGTATTGGAGTCAACATGGGCAAGTATCCCTGTGGAACGCTTTAGACACATTGTAGAGTCCATGCCCCTATGAATGGAGGCTGTACTGAAGGGGAAATGAACTCAATATTAGGAAGGTGTTCATAACGTTTGGTATACTCAGTGTATTTTCCATTATCATACCATTCCGGAACTTTGAGGGTTCATCACAGAGATCCTGTTAAATTAGGGGCTATGGTTGTGCCCTGCGTACAAACAACCACCATGGACAGCGCTTAGATAAGAGCGAATGCTGAATCCGCACCATGGCCACTGAACAATGCCGCGGTCTGATGCCTCTATTAATTCAAATGTGAATTCCATAAACCTGAATATCCCCGCGTAGAGGGCTTGGGCTGTTACATGGGCTTTGGTTGCTATCGTGCAAGTCAGTTTATAACATTACATCATTAGTTACTCAGAGTTCCCCACATTGACATCGGCCTCAGGCCCTATGGCGCTAACCTTGGAAAAGTAATTCACATTTCTACATCTACATCCTCTATTACTAAATGGGATAGATCAAACGGTGCAGTTCTATGCAATCTGCTAGCCATACCAACTATGTCACTATCAACCATCAGACAGGGCCTGCAACCATCTATTGAACGTAGCTTATTTGAGGTGAAGACTTCATGAGACTTTAAAAATGGCAAACGACTTGGGTTGATGCAACTGAATTACAACAGCTTACTTCCTAAACTGGATTCCATCAAGATCTGGGCTATGCAGACGATTCCGGACACTCTGGTATTGACTGAAACTTGGATATCTGTGGACACTCTGGTATTGACTGAAACTTGGATATCTGTGGACACTCTGGTATTGACTGAAACTTGGATATCTGTGGACACTCTGGTATTGACTGAAACTTGGATATCTGTGGACACTCTGGTATTGACTGAAACTTGGATATCTGTGGACACTCTAGTATTGACTGAAACTTGGATATCTGTGGACACTCTGGTATTGACTGAAACTTGGATACCTGTGGACACTCTGGTATTGACTGAAACTTGGATATCAGTGGACACTCTGGTATTGACTGAAACTTGGATATCAGTGGACACTGGTATTGACTGAAACTTGGATATCTGTGGACACTCTGGTATTGACTGAAACTTGGATATCTGTGGACACTGGTATTGACTGAAACTTGGATACCTGTGGACACTGGTATTGACTGAAACTTGGATATCTGTGGACACTCTGGTATTGGCTGAAACTTGGATATCAGTGGACACTGGTATTGACTGAAACTTGGATATCTGTGGACACTCTGGTATTGACTGAAACTTGGATATCTGTGGACACTGGTATTGACTGAAACTTGGATACCTGTGGACACTGGTATTGACTGAAACTTGGATATCTGTGGACACTCTGGTATTGACTGAAACTTGGATATCTGTGGACACTGGTATTGACTGAAACTTGGATATCTGTGGACACTCTGGTATTGACTGAAACTTGGATATCTGTGGACACTCTGGTATTGACTGAAACTTGGATATCTGTGGACACTCTGGACTGATATTAATATTGAGGGTTATAATGTGTTCAGAGCTGACAGACAGGGTAGAGGAGTAGCCATTTTTATGAAAATAATTTATTTCCCTTACCCAAAAATTCGAGCTACTATCTTTAAGCCTTTGTCCGGGGAGAAATGTATCCATAACTGTTATAAGGGTCTACCGTCCTCCCCCAGCTAACCTTTGGGCACTCGAAGAGTTAACTAGTTTGTTGTCTTTTACAAAATCAGAAGTTATTATCCTGGGTGACCTAAATTATGATGTGGAAATGCAGGCTTCAGACAACCTAAAAGAAATGTGTAATGATCTAAACCTAACCCAGTTGGTGACTAAGCGTACATGGCCCAACCCGAAAGATCCTTTAAAGTCAACTCTGATTGGTCTAACCTTAATGGATACACCAGAGAAATACATTTCTATTGGTGTATTTGCCCAAGACATTAGTGATCATTGTCCAGTGTTAGAGATATGAGAATACAAAAATATAAGCCTTGTGACGTCACAAAGAGGAACTTTAAAAACGTCCGTTAACACAGGCTTTTTTTTGACATCTTTATTTTAGTGACCTTGATTGCATTTCAGCTGTCCCTGAACCTGATTTAGCTTTGAGCCTCTTTCCATATGTCTTCAATACTATTGTGGATAATCATGCTCCCTTCAAAAAATGAAGAGTTAAAAAGGTAGATCGAATGGCTGGTACATTCCGGAATTTTTAGAAGTAATTCTTAATAGAGATGATGCTTCGGTCAAGGCCAGGAACACAGGCTTAGGCCCGGACTGGCTAACATAAAGCAACTGAGGAATTGTTGTGTATGACAAATAAGAAAGGCTAAATCGATTATTATGTAACACATCTTTTGGATTGTAATGGAACCCACTAAATTCTGGAAAACTGTTAAATCCCTAAAGGGTTCTACTTCCTCCCCTCTGCCACAAAACAAGTGTATTCAGACACTGGTCTCATTATGGGGGAAAATGCCTTCATTGATGCATTTAATCACCATTTTATTTCAGCGGGCTCTCTCTTTGAAATAACTTCTAAGCCTATTCACAATGATATTGGATTGGATGCTGACAGGAGAAACATACTGAATGATCAGAGGAGTTAGTCAAAGTTTTCTTTTATGCTATTTACAGAAAAATAAGTCCTGGATGCTTTGCTAGCAATAGACAACAAGAAATTCACAGGGGCCGACCAATTGGACCCCGGTCTGCTTAAGTGTGCAGCGCCCATCATTGTTGGCTCAATAACCTCACTTTTTTAAAAATGTAACATTGTTATCAGGAAATATTCCAAAAGTATGTAAATGATCTCTTGTGCTGCCACTCCATAAGGACGGGAACAGTAGTGATCTTCATCATTATCTCGCCACTTCATGGCTTCATAGTCTGGCTAGGATTCTTGAATCCTTGGTAAATGTACAACTTCCTCTTTATCTGAGAAATGTATTTTGAATGTAAACCAATCAGGGTTCAGGCCTGGGCATAGCACTATTACAGCAACCACGTTAGTTGTTAATGATCTAGTCAATGCTTTACACACTAAAATGAAATGTGTTGCATTGTTTGCGGACCTGTCAAAAGCTTTTGATACTGTTGATCATGCTATTTTATTGACCAAATTGTCCTCGGTAGGTCTGAGCCCTGACGCCTGTTCACGGTTTCATGATCATCTTAGTGACAGAACTCAGTCTATCGTGATTAATGGCGTTAAGTCTGAATTTCTTGATGTACATAAAGGTGTACCACAGGGGTAAATTATAGCTATGCAGGAATCCCTCGCCTACAGACAAAACGAAATAGATGTTGTTTTCAAACTCTCGCAAGAATGTTTCAGATGAACTACTCGTTCACTCAGATGGTTCTCCAATCGAACGTGTTCCCACACATAAATACTTAGGCATTTGGATTGATATGGATTTGACGTTTAAAAAACCTATAGGTTAAGAACCTACGTTTTAAAGTTGTCTTTTTCTACAGAAACAGATCATTCATTTCTCTAAGAAGGAAGCAGATTATTCAGTCAGCCTTATGTGTTCTTGATTATGGTGATATTATTTATCAAAGTGCAGCTGCTACTACTCTTAAACCATTGGATGCCATCTACCATAGTGCCCTTCATTTTGTTACAGGTTTGACACTAACCACTAAATCCTGTATCAAAAGGTTGGCTGGACTTTCCTAAAGACCTGCAGATCTCTACATTTCTCCCTTTGTGTTTACAAGGCCCTACTTCATAAACGTCCGTCTTATCTAACTTTGCTGTTGAAGTGTAGACACCTGAGTTGCCTAACCCGTTCACAGGATTGGTTAACTACCGAGCTAGATACATCTGCTTTTATACTTTACAAAAATAAACGCAGCATGCAAGAATTACAAAGATGTTACTGAGTTAAAGTTCATGAGGAAATCAGTCAATTTGTAAAAAGATTCATTAGGCCCTAATCTATGGATTTGACATGACTGGGAATACAGACACAGTGGGGGAGAACAAGTATTTGAGACACTGCTGTTTTCCTACTTACAAAGAAAGTAGAGGTCTGTAATTTTGATCATAGGTACACTTCAACTGTGAGAGACAGAATCTAAAACAAAAATTCAGAACATCACATTGTATGATTTTTAAGTAATTCATTTGCATTTTATTTATAACAAATTACAGACCTCTACATGCTTTGTAAGTAGGAAAACCTGCAAAATTGGCAGTGTGCTTGTTCTCCCCACTCTATCACTGTATGCATCTGTTGGTCACAGATAGCTTTAAAAACAAAATTGGCCACACAATGGGACTCGGGATCTCGTCACGCTATTTCTGTGCATTCAAATTGCCTTCAATAAAATTCCATTGTGTTTGCTATCCATAGCTTAGGCTTGCCCATACCATAACCCCACCATGGGGCAATCTGTTAACAACGTTGACATCAGCAAACCGCTCGCCAACACAACGCCATACACGTGGTATGCGGTTGTGAGGCCGTTTGGATGTACTGCCAAATGCTCTAAAACTACATTAGAGGCAGCTTATGGTAGAGAAATGAACACTCGGTTATCTGGCAACAACTTTGGTGGATGTTCCTGCAGTCAGCATGCCAATTGCACGCTCCCTCAACTTGAGACATCTGTGTTGTGTTACAAAACTGCACATTTTAGAATGACCTTTTATTGTCCCCAGCACAAGGTACACCTGTGTAATGATCATGCTGTTTAATCAGCTTCTTGATATGCCACACCTGTCAGGTGGATGGATTGTTTTGGCAAAGGAGAAATGCTCATTAACAGGGACGTAAACAAATGTGATTTTTTTGTTTGTTGAGCGAAATAAGCTTTTGTACATATGGATCTTTAATTTCAGCTCATGAAACACGGGACCAACACTTTAGATGTTGTGTTCAGCGTAGTTTTAATGCACGAAATTCAAAATACAATTAATCTTGATGTTCTGGTGCCATTTCGAGGCAATTTGAAGTATTGATTACGAACTTATTTGTGGAGCAATGCAACTGTTTTTCTGGGTGATTTGACTGTTTTGTATTTTAATTACACACACACACACACACACACACACACACACACACACACACACACACACACACACACACACACACACACACACACACACACACAGTCAAAAGTTCTGACACCTACTCATTCAAGGGTTTTTATTTATTTTACTATTTTCTACATTGTAGAATAATAGTGAAGACATCAAAACTATGAAATACCACACATGGAATCATGTAGTACCCAAAACCGTGTTAAACAGTTAAACCTCTTGAAGCTGGTTGAGAGAATGCCAAGAGTGTGCAAAGCTGTCATCAAGGCGAAATGTGGCTACTTTGAATAATCTCAAATATAAAATATATTTAGATTTGTTTGCAATTTTTTGGTTACTACATGATTCCATATATGTTCTTTCATAGTCTTGACGTCTTCACTATTATTCTACAATGTAGAAAACAAATAAAAAAAAAACAGAATGAGTAGTGTATAATGTGTATATTTATGTTGCATATACAGGGCGCATTTGTAAAAGAGGCCTCGTTCTCAATATGTTTTCCCTAAAAAAATCCAGTGCACCTGTTCCCCTTGTCCCTGTACTTCCTAATCAACTTTTAGGAAATAAAAATAAGACTGCAAAACTCGTGGCTCCCTAGTGTCGCAGTGATTTAAGGCACTGCATCTCAGTGCTTGAGGCGTCACTACACAAACACCCGGGTTCGAATCTAGGCTGCGTCGCCCTGATTGGGAATCTCATATGGACTGGTCGTGTAAATAATAATTGCCTTATTTATGTTTATAAATAAATTATCCAGCTACATCTATGTTCGAATTTTATCTGGCCGAATAGAACAAATGTATGGACACGCTGTCATCAATGCAAGCACCGAACAACAATGATTTAGATATTGTGTTGTTCAGTTGGGGCTGTGAGTGACCATGTTAACGGGCCGACATCTACAAGGTCAGCACTGCTATCTGGGACTGAAGCTACTAGCAACCTCTCATCTGGCAAATATCGTCAGCTAGCTAGCTCGCTATCTCATAGCGAAATCACCTAGCTAGCTTTCAGCACCATGGACAGCGGCACGTAGGTTGCCAGTAGTACGTACCACATTCTTGCTGGCGTTGCCAAGTCGGTACACGTTTGAGATGAGGGTCAACATCTTTTGCATGCTACTGGACACTTCGTTCTAGCACCAGTACAGAAGAGCCGATTTAGCTAGCTAACGGATTAAAGTCGACAACAAATATCAGCTGACACTTTCGTGGTGGGTCGGGTGCCCAACTAAAACTATCACGGGGTTGGCCAAGACAGGGCGCAATGAATGACATTGTGATGATCAAGTTTGGGTGCAGCCCTGCACAACGTTCAACCGAATTTTCATTGTTCAATATGTAGGTCTATTCTAAAACTGCTTGAAATGTTCGTTTTTTTTATTGCCTTGTTGTATCTTTAAAGTGTTCTAACATTTTTGCTGCTCTGCCAGCATGGGAAAAAGCAAATGCCCAGCTACTGTCTGTGTGCTTTCGCTCGACCTACCCTGGATTTTTTTTTTGTGTGGAGAGGACGTCCCGGACGCTTTCAACCATTTATTAACATATTTTATACTTCTGTAACTCGGCTGAAGCAAGAAGGTCCGTTGCCCACCTGTCCCTGGCTGTTCCCTGCACCTGAGCAAGGTAAAGAGTGCGTCCCACCACGTGCTTTACCTGCACACTGCTATAATAAGCAACTGCCTGCTCATTATGTTGCTGTATTTATTCACTTTTAGTCCTCACATGCTTACATGAGACACAGAGAGAGACAGAGACAGAGAACGAGAGAGAGAGAGAGAGAGAACGAGCGAGAGATGAAGAGATGAGAGAATGACTGGTAATAGAGAGATGGGTGGTACAACTAGAAAGTGTTAGTAATTATTACAGTTCATGTCTCACCCTCTCGTACCTCAGTCTCTAAGCCTGCTCCAGACTGGATGGGGACTTCAATAGTTGATAGACAGTTTAAAACAGCTCAGTCTGTCTGACTTGTGAGTCCCTCAGTCTACCACTGGGCTGATGGTTTCAGCTCATCTTAGTCAAGACCAGAGATCCAGACAACATTTCTGAAAGTTGTGTTATGGTCCGAGAATTCCCTATCCCTATTCAGTTCAGTAAAAGTGTGTGTGTGTGTCCTGCAGTGTGTTTGTCTGTCCCACATAGCGTTCAGTGAGCATGGGGAAGAGTTCAGAGTCGTCGAACCCGAGGTGGTCGCCTGCTCTACAGACCTTCACACAGCTGGCTTGGTATACGAGCTCTGATCCCTGACCTCTCGCCCCTTACCCCGCTTTACATATTGATAGATTTTCGGAAGCAGGGTGGGCTTGGACTAATGAAAATCCCTCTTCTCTCTGACATTACAATCCAGATTGCCAAAGACTATGGAGTCTACATGGAGGACCTGGGACACACTCAGGTAGGGCTCACACACACACAAATATCTGTTTGCAGTACCTGTGTGACTCATTTCAAGTCTCGTCTTGTCCCTACTCCTCTCCTCTCACCTCCAGGGGTATGTTCATCATAGACAGCGTAGGTGTTCTGAGACATGTGACCCTGAATGACCTCCCAGTAGGACATTCTGTAGACGAGACCTTGCGTCTGGTCCAGGCTTTGAAACACAACTACACACAGTGGTGTAAAGTACTTTTTGGGGGTATCTATACTTCACTATTTACTATTTATATTTGACAACTTTTACTTCATTACATTCCTAAAGAAAATAATGTACTTTTTCCCTGACACCCAAAAGTACTTGTTATTTTGAATACTTAGTTGGACAGGAAAATGGTCCAATTCACGCACTTATCAGGACAACATCCCTGGTCATCCGTACTGCCTCTGATCTGGCAGACTCACTAATCACACATGCTTCATTTGTAAATGATGTCTGAGTGTTGGAGTGTGCCCCTGGCTCTCCATAAACAAAAAAAAAACATTTTAACATTTTGCCATCTGGTTTGCTTAATAAGGAATTTGAAATGATTTATACTTTTGATACTTAAGTATATTTAAAACCAAATAAATGTTTTACTTTTACTCAAGTAGTATTTTACTGGTTGACTTTCACTTGAATAATTTTCTATTGAGGTATCTTTACGTTTACTCAAGTATGACAATTGGGTACTTTTTCCACCACTGCCGACACACACGACAGGCAGTATTGACGCCAGTGCATGTTTATGCATCTCTCTCGTTGCAGTGTGACCAGCAGGATAGACACCAGGAGGTGACCCAGTAAGTAATGTCTACCATAATACCACATGATGTTACTAATCAGTCCTGTACCCAATACTAACAGAGGGATGTTTTATCCAATCACTGAAAAGCCTGTTGGCCAAAGCAGGAGCTGTGAGTGACAACCCCAACACCTGGTAAAAGCGACACTCAACAGCTGACCAACCAATCAGATCTAGTCTCAGCTGTTGATTAACCAAATCAGTCCAATTGACAGTTAAAATATATATATATATATATATATATATATATATATATATATATATATATATATTTAAAAAATTAAAAAGCTGATAAATCAGTTACCTGTAACTTTTACAACCACAAGATGGTGATCAAACTCCTCACACACTTTTCAGAGAAATCAAATCACACTGCAGTTTATAGAAGGAATCAATTCAATTAGAGCTCCTAGCACTTAAGGTGCAGAAACCCTACTGTTATTGTAAACAGAGATGACAGCTGCAGACCCGTTGATGGCTCTATAGCACACTTTAGGGATATAACTTCTGGACTGTTTGAGTTTTGAGTTTTGAGTTTTGTAAAAACATTAAACATGCTATGCACCGTTTATGGAGCACTGTGCTGCTCCAGCCGTGTGCTAAGAGGAACCCCAAATGCTGCTTGAATTTAATATATATTTATCTAATCATGGATAGACTGATGTTTGTCTCTCTCCCTAGATTATCCCAGGGGTTAAAGCAACAACAAAGAATCTCTGAAACTTAAGTCAACCTCAGATCGATTGTCTGTGACTAAGTTAACTTCCACCTTTCATGTAAAAAGAAGTCATGACCATCATGCTGTTAGGGAAAGAGGATCATTTTGTAAATGCAATAATTTAAACCTCCAGAAATGAGCCCAATAAGATATTGGTAAAATTGTCAAATTATTTTAATATATTGAACCATGCATGTAAGGAAAGGGGTACTTAGTCAGTTGCACAACTGAATGCATTCAACTGAAATGTGTTTTCCGCATTTAACCCAATTCCTCTGAATCAGTGATGTGCAGGGGGCTGCATAAAATCGATGTCCACAGCACCCGGGAGCAGTTGTCAACTGGGCAGAACAGCAGATTTCTCCACCTTGCCAACTCTGGGATTCTAACCAGAGACCTTTTGGCTACTGGCCCAAACCGCTAGGCTACATGCCGCCCTTAAACAGTGGATAGCCTATACATGGTCTATATTATAAGATATTCCATTAGCACTAAGCATTATCACCTGTAGCCAACCAATGCAGCATGGTGGCTATAAATACATAGGCTGAAGCATGGGGCTTGTCCATCTGCATTTACTCCATTGGACACAACATCCTGATTGGTATTATGATTATTCACTCACGCAATTGCAGGAGTAGCGAAATAAACGTGTTGTCAATGGAAAGCTTGGATACCCCTCTTTTTTTTAAAGGCCAAAACTGCTTTCAAACATGTTTTCCCCGTGATTGCATTAAGGATAGTTGTGTATTGACTGCTTGCACACAAAACAGCAAAGAGCAGTAACAACATAACAGTAAATTCGAGAAAAATGGCCTAAGTGTTTTTGCTGTCCAGGCAAATATGTTAAGGTAGAAACAGTAAAAATGCACTGATGCATTCTCTTATAAATTAAGAAACTTTATACACAAACCATGACCACTGATCAGACCTATGACCACTAAAATGCTTATACAGCCCTCTGCCTTTGTATGACCTTAAACATCTTTATGGGTAATGCAAAAGTAAGTGCATTATCTACAATCTAAATGTGATTATCAACTTTTTGTTTTTCTGTTTCAGAGTTCTAACTACAATCCAACTGTATTTAATGGTTTTATGTAGTTGAGTTGTTTTGAATGTTGTATTGTAGTAGGCCTAACCCTCAATGCATTTCCTTTTTAGATAAAACTATACTAATATTCTGTCACGCCCTGGTCAAAGTATTTTGTGTTTATCTTCATTTATTTGGTCAGGCCAGGGTGTGGCATGTTTTTTTTTATGTGGGGTGTTTTGTCTTTTCGTACGTATTGGGATTGTGGCTTAGTGGGGTTTTCTAGGTAAGTCTATGGCTGTCTGAATTGGTTCTCAATTAGAGGCAGGTGATTATCGTTGTCTCTGATTGGGAACCATATTTAGGCAGCCATATTCTTTGAGTGTTTTAGTGGGTGATTGTTCAGGTCTCTGTGTTTGTTGTCACCAGATAGGCTGTTTCGGTTTTCACGGTACGTTTATTGTTTTTGTATTGATCGTGTTTCGTCTTCATTAAACATGTATCAAAATGACCATGCTGCGTTTTGGTCCGACTCTCTTTCACCCGAAGAAAACCGTAACATATTCACATCACCAAATAATTGATTAAAACATACTATTGTGCAATGAAGGTCTACAGTAGCCGCCACTGCCCACTGTAGGGTAGCACCATGGTGTAGCCGGAGGACAGCTAGCTTCCGTCCTCCTCTGGGTACATTGACTAATACAAAACACAGGAGGCTCATGGTTCTCACCCCCTTCCATAGACTTATACAGTAATTATGACAACTTCTGGAGGACGTCCAACCTATCAGAACACATGCAGCATGAACTGACACGTCCACCCAATCAAAGGATCAGAGAATGAATCTAGTACTGAAAGCATAAGCTAATGATAGCTAGCATTGCACAGCATAAAATGTGGTAGTTGACTCAGAAAAACAGTTTAACGAATGATGATTCCACCCTATATCGGCTAGATGCAGGCAAGAGTCTGCAAGGCGGTATTGAATGTGTTACCTTGATTATTCAATTCTACCTGTGCACCTACATTGTACATTTTTAATTCATAGGCTAGGTTGTAGCAACCTCATGATGGGTATAGGGATAATTAGACTATCATGTAGTAGGCTAAACTGATCTGTTACATTGAGCTGGGTGAATGATGGTCATCCAATATGTTGTAATGGCAATAAGGTCATGTTCATAAAAATAAAAAAAATCCTCCCTCATCTAAAAACGTCTCTGACCGCCGTTGGTTTCATTGTAACCCTAAAATGAGGAATGTGTGAGGAATCTTTTGGGCTAACCTCAAGAATAATCTTTCCCAAATTGAAGGACCAGACATGAAATGTGTTTAGAATATTTGAGGAAATGAATGTGAGAAAGAGGATTCAGTGGGGAAGAATGGACTGGAAGTCAAGGGCTGTAGATGAATGATCCCAAAGGGGGGGGGGGGGGGGGTCTCTGTAGTGTTTGGATTGGAGCGCAGGTAGACATCAGTCAGGCCATGGTAAGAGAACTCCAACTTACCCTAGAGGTGAAGTGAGTTGTTCTGGACTGCAGGTGCTGAATGTTTGGCGGTATAGCTGAAGTCGTACAGGCATATGGACGAGATGTCCACTGAGTGAGCCAACCTTAGACCCCAGGAAAGCAAGCAACTGTGACAAGGAAAAACAACTCCTTTGAAGGAAGAAAACCTTGAGGAACCAGGCTCAACTAGGGAGACAATCCTGTTTTGGCTGGTTGGGTAGGATACTGGGCATGAGGTAGATGGTGTCTGAAATGAGGCAGAGACTGGAGGACTGTGCCTGAATTAATGCAGGTTCAGAGAGATGCGCATATTGTGAGCTGTCCTGTTGTCAGAATGGATATAGGACCAGCAGCCAAGGAGTTGTACAATGTGGTCTTGGACACCATGTTAGGATGCCATGGAAGCGGCAAATTGGTCAGCATTTGTTTCAGATGGGAATGGAACCATTGTTGAGAGGTGACGGAACCAGAGTTGGTGATGAATAGTGGATTGGATGGATAGGCATGTTGAGCTTGTCTGAGCTGCAGGAAGTAGGTGAGTGATTCTTAAGGGCAGCCAGAACAGGTAAACTTGTGGGGTTCTGCCAAACAAAATGTTTTTCCAGTTTTGCTGTGTTTAATGGTGAAGGTATCTCTACCGAGGATGGCGGCGTCAGACATGCTGGGATGACAAGGGTTGTAGATAGCGATGAGGTGATAAACTCTGAAAATCACAGGAATCCCCAAATAATGGCAAAAGAAACATTGATTATAACATGGAAGAGTCTGCAATGGAGAAAGACCACAGTATCTAGATGTGAAGTGTAATGGGCTTGCGACGAGTGTGTGTGTGTGTGGGGGGGGGGGGGGGGGGGGGGTGATAGTATGGAAACACGAAGAGTCTCCAGGCTTTCCAGTAAGAGGACAGTGTACTTGGTGCAACGGCTGAATAGGATGGAGTGGCGTGACTGGGAGATGAGGCAAAGGAGTGGATCGGTCACGGGAAGGTCATCATGGAGTAAAGGAGGGACTGGGGTTGGTAGGGGGTTCTGCATACGAGGCCTGGCGCCTGAGGCGGGACAGAAAATCAGCGATTGAGTTACTTTGGCCGGGTACATATGCAGCTCTGAGAAGGAACGAATGGGTGACAGATTGCCAGGTTAGACGTCTTAGGAAACTCATGATTAGGAGGGAATAAGAACGGCCCTTGTTAATGATAAGTACCACGGAAGGTTGTCGGAATGGATGAGTACGGTCTTTCTGTACCATTTGTTCCCCCAGGAAGAAGCGGCTATGACAATTGGGTACAACTTGAACAGGGGGGTGGAAGGGGCTGCAGGAGAGACGACAAGTTCGGGAGGCCATGGGGCAGTAAACCAACAGCCGCTGTAGAAACTCCATACCCGGTGGAAGGGGTAGAGGTGAACAGCTGTACATCTTCGGGATGTACAGCTGACAAGACAGACATGGAATAAGGCGATGTCGTGCCAAGGCCTGAACTCAGTGAGGCATGAGGGGTCAAAAACCACAGTGTGAGGCAAGGAAGGCACCGAAGCAGCCAGGGAGAGGTGGGACAAGGAGCGGCCTTGAAGAATAATCCTGATGGCATAATTCAGGTGGGTGACGTTTATTGCAGTGGGGAGATTCCAAGTAATTGGACAGGAGGGAAATGGACTGAAGCTTGTTGAGCGGCAGGGAGGCCTGAAAGGAGTTTGAGTCAAGTAGAGGGGCCTTCCATCTTCTCCTCAGAGGGGTACGCCAAGGCGGCTGAAGGTGTAGAGGCCCCGGGCTGGAGGAGATGAATGGGCACCAATAGTGAGGAAACTGTCAAGGAGAACAGAAGGAAGCCGGTTTACATTCAGCAAAATCCAACATTGGGCCTCAGCTAAGGAGTTGAATATTTGAGGGCTGCTCTTACATCCAAAAGTCAGGCGGACAGAGAAGTATTACCGCCTCTCCCAGCAGACTCCGAAGAGATGCCAGGTGTTGGGATGGAGGGACACCACCTTGAAGGTGGAGATGTCAGCCTCATCAAGGCAGGCTCCACGGCCAGCAAGTTTAATGAGAGCGATGGCATGGTTGACCGTGACGTACGACAAGGGGAAGGCAGGACTGGGGATGAGGCTGTTGACACTGGGTAGGTGGTAGGTGGAGAATGGGAGGGAGGAGAAGGGGCCAATCATAAATCCTTGCTTCACCTTGGCCAGGAGGGAGGAGACTACTTCTATCTTGTCAAGTGCAGAACGGAGGTTTGAGCAGAAGTGAAGAGTGCAAGGAGTAGAGTGGAGACCGGGAGAAAACCCAATTCAGGTCATCGCGCAAAAATGGGGCAAAAGGAGGTGTCAGGGTGAAGGTCCAAGTCTGTGGCTGTGATATTGATGGGGGTGGCAAGGTTGGTCAGCAGTCATTTATTTATCAGCAGAAGGCGGAGTGGGTTTTAGAGGGCAGGAGGTGCGGGCACCCCTACAAAATGTGCAGGAGCTCACATAACGAAGCGCTGCATCCGTAGTTATTGAAATTGTTGCAGATCATGCGACCTCCGGAGAAGAGCACGGGATGATCGCCACGAGCCTCCAGGGAAAGGCAGTTGAAGCAGAACAATGTCCAGTGAATCTGAGAAATGGCTTTAAAGATTTTGCTGTCCAGACATATGTTTAGGTAGAAAACAGTGATAATGCACTGATGTATTCTCTTATTATGAAGAAACTTTTTATACATGAACCATGATCACTGATCTGACCTATGACCCCTAAAATGCTTATACTGCACTCTGCCTTTAACAACTTTATGGGTAATGCAAAGGTAAAGTGCAAAAATCTATATTCTAAATGTGTTTATCCAACGTTCCTGTTTTTCCTGATTGATGGAAACAGTTTAAGAGTTCTAACTACATTCCAACTGTATTTAAGGGTTTTATGTAGTTGAGATATGTTAAGTGTTTTATTGTAGTAGGCCTAACCCTCAATCTTTGTGTGCTGGTTATGCATCTTGTTGACATTCATCCTGCAGAAACATTCTTATCAAATCATGTGACTATTTTTAAAATTTTCCTGGGATGCTTGATTGTTTTGTTTTTCTTGTTTTACTGGGAAGCTTAGCAGAGGTATACATGCTGGGGTTATTTATGTTAGTGGATGAGGTGCACATAGTGGACTTCCTGCTAAGGCACACCTAGCTGTAGGATTAGCAGAGGCTTGCTATGCATCTTGCATAACTGGTTATGCCTATTGTTGACATTCATCCAAGGACACCTCATAAGAAAAATTCTTATGAAATCATGTGACTTAGTTATTGAAAAGGATTTCTGTAAACGCACCCTAATTCAAAAAGGAAACTAACCAAAAATGTGACGTATGTTTTCTTTTAACCCTAAATGATGAATGTGTAAACACTTGTCTTTTTGGCTAACCACATTAGAACATTTAAGGATGTAAACTGTCAGAACAGATTTAAGCCAAGTTTAAGCAAAGAGTTTATTTTTATAGTGTCAGTGTACATGTCACGTGTGCTCCCTCTCCGCCCTCTAGGTCACCAGGCTGCTCATTATGGCGCACACCTGTCATCATCGTAATGCGCACTTGCGTGTCATCAGACTCACCTGGACTCCATCCCCCCCCTTGATTACCTGCCCTATATATGTCACTCCCTTTGGTTCCTTCTCCAGGTGTCATTGTTTCTGTTTCCTGTCTGTGTTTCTTGTTTTGTTAATTTGTTTATTACATTTTGCTTACCGACTCCCAGTACACGCGTTAAAGCACATTAATTAACGTTTCAATAAAAGTGCCTGTTTTAGTCAACCGGCTAATTTTAACCCACAGTCCCTGGGCAGGTTATTAAGAACAATACAAACAATGAGCAGTGATCACATGCATAGCAACATATAACATGCTAAATGTAGCACACTCAGATGTAATTTACAAACAAAGAATTTGTGTTTTGAGAGTCTGAGTTTGCCAGAGCAGAGGCAATAATGATAAACAGGGATGTTATATTGATCAGTGAGAAAATAGGACCATTTATGTCCTGCTAAGCATAAATGTAACTAGTACTTTTGGGTGTTGTCACGAATCTCGCCGAAGATGGTGCCTCTTCCTGTTCGGGCGGCGCTCGGCGGTCGTCGTCGCCGGCCTATTAGCTGCCATCGATTCCCTTTCCGTTTGTTTCTGTTTATTGGGTTTAATTGGGTACACCTGTTTTGAGTTAGTGTTTGTTTGTAGGCTATTTAAGGGCACTAGGCCCGCTGTGTCACGTTCTGACCTGTATTTCCTTTGTTTTGTATTTATTTAGTATGGTCAGGGCGTGAGTTGGGTGGGCAGTCTATGTTTGATTTTCTAGGTTTTGGGTATTTCTATGTTTCGGCCTTGTATGGTTCTCAATCAGAGGCAGGTGTCATTAGTTGTCTCTGATTGAGAATCATACTTAGGTAGCCTGGGTTTCACTGTGTGTTTGTGGGTGATTGTCCTTGTTCCTGTCTCTGTGTTACTTTGCACCAGTATTAGGCTGTTTCGGTTTTCGTGTTACGTTTATTGTTTTTGTATTTGATTCGTGTTTACTTTGTTTCATTAAACATGGATCGCAATAGCCACGCCGCATTTTGGTCTGACTCTCTTTCCCATACAGAAAACCGTGACACGCTGGGTATTTGTGCGGGCTTGTTCTCTGTTATTTTGGTGTGACTCTCTTTCCCATACAGAAAACCGTGACACGCTGGGTATTTGTGCGGGCTTGTTCTCTGTTATTTTGGTGTTGGTGTAGAAGTGTATTTCTCATTGTTTTCCGGACAGTTTTAGTCAGGTGTATTTTGGTCGAGTGGTTTCTTACGCCCTAGTGTTGGCATGTCCATGTCTCCGCTGTCATTGGAATAAATAGATTCACGTACGACCTTACCTGCTCTCTGCGTTTGACTCCTCCACCGCACCATTTGTAGAAGTCATAACAGGTGTCATAAAATGTATGGAGTAAAAAGTAGATCATTGTGTTTAGGAATGTAGTTAAGTAAGATACATAAATAATAAAGTACAGATACCCCAAAAAACTACTTTAGTACTTTACACCACTGGCTACAGATATCATGGACTGTCTCTTATCGATGGTGGTTTTGATATCGTTTAGTACCTTGAGCGTGGTGCGTGGTGCACCCGATGACCAGCTCGGAAAACGGATTGCACAGCGGAGAAAGTACAGTGGGATTCGAAATGGTCAGTGATCTGTTTATTAACTTGGCTTTCAAAGACTTTAGAGAGACACGGCAGGATGGATATACAGTATGTCTCCATAGCCACCGTCTCCACCCCGTGAGAGCCCTCTGTTGCCAGGAAATGGTGGGGTTATGATGAGCCAACCAGGGAAGGCCTAGTACAATAGAAAACGCAGGAGAGTCAATGAGAAAGAGACTGATTCTCTTATCGTGACCCCCCTGCGTCTCCATGGCCAGGGAGATGGTGGCCTCCCTGATTAGCCGGGACCCTAATGGTCGACTATCCAGAGCATGAACCGGAAAAGGTCTATCCACAGGAATAATGGGGATCCCTAAACTAAGTGCTAACGCTCTGTCAATAAAATTCCCAGCTGAGCCTGAATCGACGAGCGCCTTATGCTGGGAATGCAGGGAGAACTCAGGGAAACAAACAGGTACAAACAGGTGGACAACAGAGGACTCTGGATGAGAGTGGTGCAGACTCACCTGGGGTAATGCCCGAGTAACCTGCCTGCTGCCGCGACTCCCAGAGGGACCAACCCGGCACCGACCGGCAGTGTGCCCTCTGCTGCCACAGATGGTGCACGTTAAGGCCCCTCCTCCAGCCTCCTTACGCGCAGCCCCTCCCAACTCCATGGGCACCGGAGCGAGAGTGCTGGGAGATGGAACCGACAGAGCCCCCTCAGGACGTCCACGGATGACCAGCAGGTTATCCAACCGGATGGACATATCCACCAGTTGGTCAAAGGTGGTGGTGGCATCACTGCAGGCCAACTCCCGTCGGACGTCCTCACGTAAGCTGCATCGATAGTGGTCGATGAGGGCCCTGTCGTTCCATCCTGCTCCGGCGGCCAAGGTCCGAAACTCCAGCGCAAAATCCTGTGCGCTCCTCGTCCCCTGCCTCAAATGGAAGAGTCGTTCACCCGCCGCTCTACCTTCGGGCGGATGGTCAAAGACGGCCCGGAAACGGCGGGTAAACTCCTCGAAGTGGTCCAACGCCGCGTCTTCCTCTCCCCACACGGCGTTCGCTCACTCCAGAGCTCTCCTCGAGAGGCCTGAGACGAGGGGGGATACTCTCTTCCTTCCTGAGGGAGCTGGGTGAACAGTGGCCAGGTATAGGTCCAGTTGTAAAAGGAACTCCTGGCACTGTGCGTCCGTCCCATCATACTCCCTGGGAAGGGAGAGACGTATTCCACTGGAGATGGATCCAGACGGGACGGGTAGAGAGGACCTCGGTTGCGCTGGTCGAGGCGCTGGAGAGACCTCCTGTCTCTACCAGCGGTCCATTGTCTGGACAACGCGATCCATCATGGCACCGAGATGATGTAGTATAGCCGCGTGTTCCTGGACACGTTCCTGGACTCCTCTAACCAGGGTACCTGCTCCTGCTGACTCCATGGTAGGTGTAGGATTCTGTTAGGATTGTGTATTGGAGGCGAAGTCAGGTGCAGGAGAGCAGAGTGTAGTGAACAGGTGCACTTTTTATTCCGGTCAAAATGACAGCACAAAGTAACATAAAATGTGCCCAGAACACGGAACATAGACAAACAGTAATGCGCGTAACAATATCAAAATACACGTAACACAAACAATCCTACACAAAGACATGATGTGGAACAGAGGAATAAATACATATGAATTGATTGAGGAATGAAAACCAGGTGTGCAGGGAAGAAGACAAAACAAATGGATACATGAAAAAGGGAGCAGCGACGGCTAGAAAGCCGGTGACATCGACCACCGAATGCAGCCCGAACAAGGAGAGGAGCGACATCGACCACCGAATGCCGCCCGAACAAGGAGAGGAGCGACATCGACCACCGAATGCCGCCCGAACAAGGAGAGGAGCGACATCGACCACCGAATGCCGCCCGAACAAGGAGAGGAGCGACATCGACCACCGAAGGCCACCCGAACAAGGAGAGGAGCGACATCGACCACCGAAGGCCACCCGAACAAGGAGAGGAGCGACATCGACCACCGAAGGCCGCCCGAACAAGGAGAGGAGCGACATTGACCACCGAAGGCCGCCCGAACAAGGAGAGGAGCGACATCGACCACCGAAGGCCACCCGAACAAGGAGAGGAGCGACATCGACCACCGAATGCCGCCCGAACAAGGAGAGGAGCGACATCGACCACCGAAGGCCGCCCGAACAAGGAGAGGAGCGACATCGACCACCGAAGGCCGCCCGAACAAGGAGAGGAGCGACATCGACCACCGAAGGCCGCCCGAACAAGGAGAGGAGCCGACTTCAGCGGAAGTTGTGACAATCTGATTCAATTCATGATGGAGTGGAGTTTTCATTTTTGCCCAACATTTCATTTAAGGTGCTCCAAAGCTTTATACTATCATTCATTATGTCATTTATCTTTGTTTCATAGTGTAGTTTCTTATTCTTTTTATTCAGTTTAGTCTCAATTTCTCCATTTTCAGTACGTTTGTCAATTGGTTGTACAACCAGACCTATTTGTCATTTATTTTGCCTCATCCCTCTCAACCATACACTTTTTCAATTCTTCATCAATCCACGGGGATTTGACAGTTTTTACAGTCATTTTCTTAATGGGTGCATGCTTATTAGTAACTGGGATATGCAATTTCATAAATGTGTCATGTGCAGCGTCTGGTTGCTAGTCATTACACACCAACAAATATTCTTTACATCAGCCACAGCTCCACCTTTGGCATTTCTGTATAGTTAGGCATGTTGTTTACATTCATACAAGGACACCTCACTGCAGAAACATTTTCTTAGGAAATCATGTGACTTATAGGTATTGAAAAGGATTCCTGTAAACACTCTTATACAAAACGAAAGCTGACTATAAACTAACCAGAAATGGGACATTTGTTTATATTGTAACCCTAATTTATGAATGTGTGAACTACCTTTATTGAGCTAATCAGCTTGTTTATCTCTGGCTCAGAAACCTCCTTAATGATGAAGAAAGGTTGAGTGTAATTCACTGGCTCTGAGCCCAGGAAACCAGTGGAGGGGTTCTGTGTCAGGACCTTGACAGAGTCAACAAAGTAGGAATTGAAGGCTGTTGATATTTCGACTGCATTCTGTATTAGACTGTCATTCACATTGATTTCTAGTCATTTTGCAGTGTTACTATGGTCTTTCTCTGTTAACTTTTTTAGATTCTCCCAGATCAATTTAGAATTTTTCCCTTGCTTCACCAATTATGTTGATAAAAAATGTTTGCCCTGGCCTGTCTGATTTCTTCCATCACCTTATTTCTCAACATGGCAAACCTACCTGTCATGCTCTAATTTGGACTTTAGGGCTGTTTTTAGAGCATGTTCTTTCACCAGAGCATGTTCTTTCATAATTTTCCAGATTTCTCCATTTTGCCAAGGAAGAGTGCTTTTTTGGCCAGGTTTGGATTAGATATTCTTTAGGAAGCCATTTAGTGTAGTCTGAATTGTGGATAGAAAAACTTGACCATCAGCTTCCACATTTGTATAGGACAAGAGATCATTCCAGTTAATTCTCTTAATTCCCTTTTCAAAATGATTTAATTGACTCTTAGGTATTCTGAGCTGATCAGGCTTGCTACCAGTAGAGATGTTAAACCTGTTCTTGGAAAGCTTTCTGGCAGTGAGTGTCAGATTATGACCAGACAGCCGAGTAACCATATTGAATGATTTAGTCACTCTCTCTGGTTTATTACTGAACACCAGGTCAATCTGTGTTTTAGAACAACAAGTCACGCTGGTTGGCCCTTTAACTAGCTGCGTAAGGACAAAAAGGTATTAGTTATCCATTTGAGGGTTTTCTTACAAGACTTGTCTTCATAATTAATGTTAAAATCTCCCATTTAATATTACCTCTTTTCCAAAATCACATTCCCTAAGCATGTTATTAAACTGATTAAAAACACACTTCTGGTGGAAGGTGGTCTGTAAATTCCAATAAGGATAAAAGACATTTGGGGAGAAAGTAACGTTTAAGCCAATACATTCTAGTTCATTATCACATGACCACTCAATTTGTTTACATCGGATATAATCTTTAATGTAAATCATCAGACACCCTCTTCCTTCAATCCTGTCTCTCCTGAAAACATTGTAGCCAATCACAATCAAAGCAGCATATGGAGAGTTTTTTTGGAGCCATGTCTCTGAAAGCAGAGGAAGTCATGGCTGGAGTCTGTAAGATGTTGAATTTGATGACTTTTTTGAATGACACTGCAAATGTTCAAGTGCCTCCCTAGTAGTCCCTTGGGCTTAGCTCGTGGGTCCCAGATGACACGGGCGTGATTGACACATTGAAAAAAGTACAATTTTCAGTGTTTTCTGATGGTTGGGTTTAGGCCATTTTTGTTTTGTTTTGATTAGGGGCATTTCAGTAGTGCAATTAACTATCCCTTGCGCCATTGTTTTCAGGTAGACCTACCCAAATCAATCAAATCAAATGTATTTATAAAGCCCTTCGTACATCAGCTGATATCTCAAAGTGCTGTACAGAAACCCAGCCTAAAACCCCAAACCGCAAGCGATGCAGGTGTAGAAGCACGGTGGCTAGGAAAAACTCCCTAGAAAGGCCAGAACCTAGGAAGAAACCTAGGGAGGAACCAGACTATGAGGGGTGGCCAGTCCTCTTCTGGCTGTGCTGGGTGGAGATTATAACAGAAAATGGCCAAGATGTTAAAATGTTCATAGATGGCCAGCAGGATCAAATAAAAATAATCACAGTGGTTGCCGAGCGTGCAACAGGTCAGCACCTCAGGAGTAAATGTCAGTTGGCTTTTCATAGCCAATCATTCAGAGTATCTCTACCGCTCCGGCTGTATCTAGAGACTTGAAAACAGCAGGTCTGGGACAGTTAGCACGTCCGGTGAACAGGTCAGGGTTCCATAGCCGCAGGCAGAACAGTTGAAACTGGAGCAGCAGCACGGCCAGGTGGACTGGGGACAGCAAGGAGTCATCAGCCCAGGTAACCCTGAGGCATGGTCCTGAAAGAAAGAAAGAAAGAAAGAAAGAAAGAAAGAATGCTTACATTCACACAGGACACCGAACAAGACAGGAGATATACTCCAGATATAACAGAATGACCCCAGCCCCCCGACACATAAACTACTGCAGCAAAAATACTAAAGGCTGAGAAATCAGGGGTCAGGAGACACTGTGGCCCCCTCCGATGATACCCCCGGACAGGGCCAAACAGGGAGGATATAACCCCACCCACTTTGCCAAAGCACAGCCCCCAAACCACTAGAGGGATACCTTCAACCACCAACTTACCATCCTGAGACAAGGCCGAGTATAGCCCACAAAGATCTCCGCCACGGCACAACCCAAGGAGGGGCGCCAACCCAGACAGGAAGATCACTTCAGTGACTCAACCCACTCAAGTGATGCACCCCTCCTAGTGACGGCATGGAAGAGGACCAGTAAGCCAGTGACTCAGCCCCTGTCATAGGGTTTGAGGCACAGAATCCCAGTGGAGAGGGGAACCGGCCAGGCAGAGACTGCAAGGGCGGTTCGTTGCTCCAGTGCCTTTCCGTTCACCTTCACACTCCTGGGCCAGACTACACTCAATCATAGGACCTACTGAAGAGATGAGTCTTCAATAAAGACTTGAAGGTTGAGACCGAGTCTGCGTCTTTCACATGGATAGGCAGACCATTCCATAAAAATGGAGCTCTATAGGAGAAAGCCCTACCTCCAGCTGTTTGCTTAGAAATTCTAGGGACAATTAGGAGGCCTGCGTCTTGTGACCGTAGCGTACGTGTAGGTATGTACGGCAGGACCAAATCGGAAAGATAGGTAGGAGCAAGCCCATGTAATGCTTTGTAGGTTAGCAGTAAAACCTTGAACTCAGCCCTTGCCTTAACAGGAAGCCAGTGTAGAGAGGCTAGCACTGGAGTAATATGATAACATTAGTTGGTTCTAGTCAAGATTCTAGCAGCTGTGTTTAGCACTGAAGTGTATTTAGTCTTTTATCCGGGTAGCCGGAAAGTAGAACATTTTAATTGTTTTTATTTTTATTTCACCTTTATTTAACCAGGTAGGCTAGTTGAGAACAAGTTCTCATTTACAACTGCGACCTGGCCAAGATAAAGCATAGCAGTGTGAACAGACAACACAGAGTTACAGATGGAGTAAACAATAAACAAGTCAATAACACAGTAGAAAAAAAGAAAAAAAGAGTCTATATACATTGTGTGCAAAAGGCAAGAGGAGGCGAATAATTACAATTTTGCAGATTAACACTGGAGTGATAAAAGATCAGATGGTCATGTGCGGTTAGAGATACTGGTGTGCAAAAGAGCAGAAAAGTAAATAAATAAAAACAGTATGGGGGTGAGGTAGGTAAATTGGGTGGGCTATTTACCAATGGACTATGTACAGCTGCAGTGATCGGTTAGCTGCTCATAGAGCAGATGTTTAAAGTTGGTGAGGGAGATAAGTCTCCAACTTCAGCGATTTTTGCAATTCGTTCCAGTCACAGGCAGCAGAGAACTGGAAGGCGGCCAAATGAGGTGTTGGCTTTAGGGATGATCAGTGAGATACACCTGCTGGAGCGCGTGCTACGGATGGGTGTTGCCATCGTGACCAGTGAACTGAGATAAGGCGGAGCTTTACCTAGCATGGACTTGTAGATGACCTGGAGCCAGTGGGTCTGGCAACGAATATGTAGTGAGGGCCAGCCGATTAGAGCACACAGGTCACAGTGGTGGGTGGTATAAGGTGCTTTAGTAACAAAACGGATGGCACTGTGATAAACTGCATCCAGTTTGCTGAGTAGAGTATTGGAAGTTATTTTGTAGATGACATCGCCGAAGTCTAGGATCGGTAGGATAGTCAGTTTTACTAGGGTAAGTTTGGCGGCGTGAGTGAAGGAGGCTTTGTTGCGGAATAGATAGCCGACTCTAGATTTGATTTTAGATTGGAGATGTTTGATATGAGTCTGGAAGGAGAGTTTACAGTCTAGCCAGACACCTAGGTACATATAGATGTCCACATATTCTAGGTCGGAACCATCCAGGGTGGTGATGCTAGTCTGGCGTGCTGGTGCAGGCAGCGAACGGTTGAAAAGCATGCATTTGGTTTTACTAGCTTTTAAGAGCAGTTGGAGGCCACGGAAGGAGTGTTGTATGGCATTGAAGCTCGTTTGGAGGATAGATAGCACAGTGTCCAAGGAAGGGCCAGAAGTATACAGAATGGTGTCGTCTGCGTAAAGGTGGATCAGGGAATCGCTTGCAGCAAGAGCAACATCATTGATATATACAGAGAAAAGAGTCGGCCCAGCGTGGCTGAGGTGCACCCGTGACCGGCTCGTAAACCAGATTGCACAGCGGAGAAGGTACGGTGGGATTTGAGATGGTCAGTGATCTGTTTGTTGACTTGGCTTTCGAAGACCTTAGATAGGCAGGGCAGGATGGATATAGGTCTATAACAGTTTGGATCCAGGGAGTCTCCCCCTTTGAAGAGGGGGATGACTGCGGCAGCTTTCCAAACCTTGGGGATCTCAGACGATATGAAAGAGAGGTTGAACAGGCTGGTAATAGGGGTTGCGACAATGGCGGCGGATAGTTTCAGAAATAGAGGGTCCAGATTGTCAAGCCTAGCTGATTTGTACGGGTCCAGGTTTTTCAGCTCTTTCAAAACATCTGCTATCTGTATTTGGGTAAAGGAGAAGCTGGGGAGGCGTGGGCGAGTAGCTGCGGGGGGGACGGTGCTGTTGGCCGGGGTTTGAGTAGCCAGGAGGAAGGCATGGCTAGCCGTTGAGAAATGCTTGTTGAAGTTTTTGATTTATCATGGATTTATCGATGGTGACCGTGTTACATAGACTCAGTGCATTGGGCAGCTGGGAGGAGGTGCTCTTGTTCTCCATGGACTTTACAGTGTCCCAGAACTTTTTTGAGTTAGAGCAACAGGATGCAAATTTCGGCTTGAAAAAGCTGGCCTTTGCTTTCCTGACTGACTGCGTGTATTGGTTCCTGACTTCCCTGAACAGTTGCAAATCGCGGGGACTATTCGATGCTATTGCAGTCCGCCACAGGATATTTTTGTGCTGGTCGAGGGCAGTCAGGTCTGGAGTGAACCAAGGGCTATATCTGTTCTTAGTTCTGCATTTTTTGAACGGAGCATGCTTATCTAAGATGGTGAGGAAGTTACTTTTAAAGAATGACCAGGCATCCTCAACTGATGGGATGAGGTCAATATCCTTCCAGGATACCTGGGCCAGGTCGATTAGAAAGGCCTGCTCGCAGAAGTGTATTAGGGAGCGTTTGACAGTGATGAGGGGTGGTCGTTTGACTGCGGACCCGTAGCGGATACAGGCAATGAGGCAGTGATCGCTGAGATCCTGGTTGAAGACAGCGGAGGTGTATTTAGAGGGCCAGTTGGTCAGGATAAAGTCTATGAGGGTGCCCTTGTTTACAGATTTTGGGTTGTAACATAGCAGTAGTCTAACCTAGAAGTGACAAAAGCATGGATTAATTTTTCTGAATCATTTTTTGGACAAAGTTTCTGATTTTTGCAATGTTACGTAGATGGGAAAAAAAGCTGTCCTTGAATCAGTCTTGATATGTTAGTCAAAAGAGAGATCAGGGTCCAGAGTAACGCCGAGGTCCTTCAGTTTAATTTTAGACAACGGTACAACCATCAAGATTAATTGTCAGATTCAACATAACATCTTTGTTTCTTGGGACCTAGAACAAGCATCTCTGTTTTGTCTGTTTAAAAGTAGAACATTTGCAGCCATCCACTTCTTCCTTATGTCTGAAACACAGGCTTCCAGCGACGGCTATTTTGGGGCTTCACCATGTTTATCGAAATGTACAGCTGTGTCAGCAGCATAGCAGTGAAAGTTAACATTATGTTTCTGAATGACATCACCAAGAGGTAAAATTTATAGTGAAAACAATAGTGGTCCTAAAACAGAACCTTGAGGAACACCAAAATGTACAGTTGATTTGTCAGAGGACAAACCATCCACAAACAGAGACAAACTGATATCTTTCCGACAGATAAGATCTAAACTAGGCCAGAACTTGTCCATGTAGACCAATTTGGGTTTCCAATCTCTCCAAAATAATGTGGTGATCGACGGTATCAAAAGCAGCACTAAGGTCTAGGAGCACGAGGACAGATGCAGAGCCTCGGTCTGAAGCCATTAAACGGTCATTTACCACCTTCACAGGTGCAGTCTCAATGCTATGATGGGGTCTAAAACCAGGCCGATAGTTTTTTATATTTTCTGGGTCAAGGTTTGGCTTTTCCAAGAGGTTTTATTACTGCCACTTTTAGTGAGTTTGGTACACATCCGGTGGATAGAGAGGTTTATTATGTTCAACATAGGAGGGCCAAGCATGGGCGATAGGAGGGACAGGCGGCAGGTAAGGGTAATGGCAGCCACCTGAACTGCCCTACAAAGGGAAAAAGCGATCTATGCAAACAGTGAATCAAATTATTCTGGCCCTGGTGGCACAGAGAGGCTTGGGAAAATGCTCACAACGGGGACCAGTGTGTGTGTGTGTGTTTCAGGGGAAGGGGAGGTACCTAATCTCCATCAGCTAGGACTTCACATTAGTTAATCAAATTTCCCAATTTTTGCAAAATTTTGCATGCCTTCTCAAACAGCTGGACCTGTTTATGCAGTCGCACATCAAGTGGCACATCTTTTCTTGAGTCAGGCTCGGCGATGGAACAACTGTTGAACATCTGAGCTTGTGGTTGTTTGTGGGGGGAAAGGGTGTGTGTGTCCCAGATCTGTTTCTACGGGGTTATGAAGTTAGGGACAATATAGGATGAATCACAATAATTGTTTGCTAAAATGATTGATTGCCAAAAGTTACATTACTGATTACAATTTTGGACAGGTAACTAGTAACTAATGAACTAGTAACTAACCTACCCAACCCTGTTTATGGGTAATGCAAAAGTGAAGTGCAGCGTCTAAATGTGTTCATCCAACTTTCTTGTTGTTTTTCTGTTTGATGGAAACAGTTTGAGAGTTAACTACATTCCAGCTGTATTTAATGGTTTTATGTAGTTGAGTTGTTTTGAATGTTGTATTGTATTAGGCCTAACCCTCAATCCTTAAATATATTACATGACATTACATTTTCTAACACTTTAACCAATACATTTATCAAGTGTGTCTGTGTCAGTTTCTCTTCCCCCGCTGTTCCTTAAGGTACATTTTTATATATATGTTTTTGATCTAATTGTACTGCTTGCATGAGTTACTTGATGTGGAATAGAGTTCCATGTAGTCATGACTCTATGTAGTACTGTGTGCCTCCCATAGTTCTGGATTTGAGGACTGTGAAGACACCTCTGGTGACATGTCTTGTGCGGTATAAATGGGTGTCTGAGCTGTGTGCCAGTAGTTCAAACAGACAGCTTGTTGCATTCAACTTCCCTCCGGGCCTGAGGGCACACATTTTCTAGTAGGCTTAAATCAAAGATATTGCAAATAGGAGTGGCAATATCGTCCGTTATTATCCTCAGTAATTTTCCATCCAAGTTGTCAGATCCCGATGGCTTGTCATTGTTGATAAATCATTTTTTCACCTCTTCCACACTTACTTTACGGAATTCAAAATTACAATGCTTGTCTTTCATAATTTGGTCAGTTATACTTGGATGTGTAGTGTCAGTGTTTGTTGCTGGCATGTCATGCCTAAATTTGCTAATCTTGCTGAAAAAATCATTAACATAGTTGGTTTTGTGATGAATAAGCCATCTGTGTTAGGATTGTGTATTGGACGCGAACTCAGGTGCAGGAGAGCAGAGTGTAGTGAACAGGTGCACTTTTTATTCCAGTCAAAATGACAGCACAAAGTAACATAAAATGTGCCCAAAACACGGAACATAGACAAAAAGTTATGCGTGTAACAATATCCACAATATCAAAATACACGTAACACAAACAATCCTACACAAAGACATGATGGGGAACAGAGGAATAAATACATATGAATTGATTGGGGAATGAAAACCAGGTGTGCAGGGAACAAGACAAAACAAATGGATACATGATAAATGGAGCGGCGATGGCTAGAAAGCCGGTGACATCGACCATCGAATGCCGCCCGAACAAGGAGAGGAGCCGACTTCGGCGGAAGTCGTGACAGGAGAGGAACCTCCCGTAACTCAGACTTCTGGAGTGGACCAGCCACAACCAGCCTGAGGAGAGACACATGGAATGAGGGGTTAATATGGTAATCGGGGGGAAGCTGTAACCTGTAACATACCTCTCCTCAGGACTGATTCTCTTATCGTGACCCCCCTGCGTCTCCATGGCCAGGGAGATGGTGGCCTCCCTGATTAGCCGGGACCCTAATGGTCGACTATCCAGAGCATGAACCGGAAAAGGTCTATCCACAGGAATAATGGGGATCCCTAAACTAAGTGCTAACGCTCTGTCAATAAAATTCCCAGCTGAGCCTGAATCGACGAGCGCCTTATGCTGGGAATGCAGGGAGAACTCAGGGAAACAAACAGGTACAAACAGGTGGACAACAGAGGACTCTGGATGAGAGTGGTGCAGACTCACCTGGGGTAATGCCCGAGTAACCTGCCTGCTGCCGCGACTCCCAGAGGGACCAACCCGGCACCGACCGGCAGTGTGCCCTCTGCTGCCACAGATGGTGCACGTTAAGGCCCCTCCTCCAGCCTCCTTACGCGCAGCCCCTCCCAACTCCATGGGCACCGGAGCGAGAGTGCTGGGAGATGGAACCGACAGAGCCCCCTCAGGACGTCCACGGATGACCAGCAGGTTATCCAACCGGATGGACATATCCACCAGTTGGTCAAAGGTGGTGGTGGCATCACTGCAGGCCAACTCCCGTCGGACGTCCTCACGTAAGCTGCATCGATAGTGGTCGATGAGGGCCCTGTCGTTCCATCCTGCTCCGGCGGCCAAGGTCCGAAACTCCAGCGCAAAATCCTGTGCGCTCCTCGTCCCCTGCCTCAAATGGAAGAGTCGTTCACCCGCCGCTCTACCTTCGGGCGGATGGTCAAAGACGGCCCGGAAACGGCGGGTAAACTCCTCGAAGTGGTCCAACGCCGCGTCTTCCTCTCCCCACACGGCGTTCGCTCACTCCAGAGCTCTCCTCGAGAGGCCTGAGACGAGGGGGGATACTCTCTTCCTTCCTGAGGGAGCTGGGTGAACAGTGGCCAGGTATAGGTCCAGTTGTAAAAGGAACTCCTGGCACTGTGCGTCCGTCCCATCATACTCCCTGGGAAGGGAGAGACGTATTCCACTGGAGATGGATCCAGACGGGACGGGTAGAGAGGACCTCGGTTGCGCTGGTCGAGGCGCTGGAGAGACCTCCTGTCTCTACCAGCGGTCCATTGTCTGGACAACGCGATCCATCATGGCACCGAGATGATGTAGTATAGCCGCGTGTTCCTGGACACGTTCCTGGACTCCTCTAACCAGGGTACCTGCTCCTGCTGACTCCATGGTAGGTGTAGGATTCTGTTAGGATTGTGTATTGGAGGCGAAGTCAGGTGCAGGAGAGCAGAGTGTAGTGAACAGGTGCACTTTTTATTCCGGTCAAAATGACAGCACAAAGTAACATAAAATGTGCCCAGAACACGGAACATAGACAAACAGTAATGCGCGTAACAATATCAAAATACACGTAACACAAACAATCCTACACAAAGACATGATGTGGAACAGAGGAATAAATACATATGAATTGATTGAGGAATGAAAACCAGGTGTGCAGGGAAGAAGACAAAACAAATGGATACATGAAAAAGGGAGCAGCGACGGCTAGAAAGCCGGTGACATCGACCACCGAATGCAGCCCGAACAAGGAGAGGAGCGACATCGACCACCGAATGCCGCCCGAACAAGGAGAGGAGCGACATCGACCACCGAATGCCGCCCGAACAAGGAGAGGAGCGACATCGACCACCGAATGCCGCCCGAACAAGGAGAGGAGCGACATCGACCACCGAAGGCCACCCGAACAAGGAGAGGAGCGACATCGACCACCGAAGGCCACCCGAACAAGGAGAGGAGCGACATCGACCACCGAAGGCCGCCCGAACAAGGAGAGGAGCGACATTGACCACCGAAGGCCGCCCGAACAAGGAGAGGAGCGACATCGACCACCGAAGGCCACCCGAACAAGGAGAGGAGCGACATCGACCACCGAATGCCGCCCGAACAAGGAGAGGAGCGACATCGACCACCGAAGGCCGCCCGAACAAGGAGAGGAGCGACATCGACCACCGAAGGCCGCCCGAACAAGGAGAGGAGCGACATCGACCACCGAAGGCCGCCCGAACAAGGAGAGGAGCCGACTTCAGCGGAAGTTGTGACAATCTGATTCAATTCATGATGGAGTGGAGTTTTCATTTTTGCCCAACATTTCATTTAAGGTGCTCCAAAGCTTTATACTATCATTCATTATGTCATTTATCTTTGTTTCATAGTGTAGTTTCTTATTCTTTTTATTCAGTTTAGTCTCAATTTCTCCATTTTCAGTACGTTTGTCAATTGGTTGTACAACCAGACCTATTTGTCATTTATTTTGCCTCATCCCTCTCAACCATACACTTTTTCAATTCTTCATCAATCCACGGGGATTTGACAGTTTTTACAGTCATTTTCTTAATGGGTGCATGCTTATTAGTAACTGGGATATGCAATTTCATAAATGTGTCATGTGCAGCGTCTGGTTGCTAGTCATTACACACCAACAAATATTCTTTACATCAGCCACAGCTCCACCTTTGGCATTTCTGTATAGTTAGGCATGTTGTTTACATTCATACAAGGACACCTCACTGCAGAAACATTTTCTTAGGAAATCATGTGACTTATAGGTATTGAAAAGGATTCCTGTAAACACTCTTATACAAAACGAAAGCTGACTATAAACTAACCAGAAATGGGACATTTGTTTATATTGTAACCCTAATTTATGAATGTGTGAACTACCTTTATTGAGCTAATCAGCTTGTTTATCTCTGGCTCAGAAACCTCCTTAATGATGAAGAAAGGTTGAGTGTAATTC
The DNA here is from genome assembly GCF_013265735.2 of Oncorhynchus mykiss. Taxonomy (NCBI): domain Eukaryota; kingdom Metazoa; phylum Chordata; class Actinopteri; order Salmoniformes; family Salmonidae; genus Oncorhynchus; species Oncorhynchus mykiss. The sequence goes on from NC_048579.1 coordinate 14,143,140, forward strand.
ACTGGCTCTGAGCCCAGGAAACCAGTGGAGGGGTTCTGTGTCAGGACCTTGACAGAGTCAACAAAGTAGGAATTGAAGGCTGTTGATATTTCGACTGCATTCTGTATTAGACTGTCATTCACATTGATTTCTAGTCATTTTGCAGTGTTACTATGGTCTTTCTCTGTTAACTTTTTTAGATTCTCCCAGATCAATTTAGAATTTTTCCCTTGCTTCACCAATTATGTTGATAAAAAATGTTTGCCCTGGCCTGTCTGATTTCTTCCATCACCTTATTTCTCAACATGGCAAACCTACCTGTCATGCTCTAATTTGGACTTTAGGGCTGTTTTTAGAGCATGTTCTTTCACCAGAGCATGTTCTTTCATAATTTTCCAGATTTCTCCATTTTGCCAAGGAAGAGTGCTTTTTTGGCCAGGTTTGGATTAGATATTCTTTAGGAAGCCATTTAGTGTAGTCTGAATTGTGGATAGAAAAACCTGACCATCAGCTTCCACATTTGTATAGGACAAGAGATCATTCCAGTTAATTCTCTTAATTCCCTTTTCAAAATGATTTAATTGACTCTTAGGTATTCTGAGCTGATCAGGCTTGCTACCAGTAGAGATGTTAAACCTGTTCTTGGAAAGCTTTCTGGCAGTGAGTGTCAGATTATGATCAGACAGCCGAGTAACCATATTGAATGATTTAGTCACTCTCTCTGGTTTATTACTGAACACCAGGTCAATCTGTGTTTTAGAACAACAAGTCACGCTGGTTGGCCCTTTAACTAGCTGCGTAAGGTCAAAAGGTATTAGTTATCCATTTGAGGGTTTTCTTACAAGACTTGTCTTCATAATTAATGTTAAAATCTCCCATTTAATATTACCTCTTTTCCAAAATCACATTCCCTAAGCATGTTATTAAACTGATTAAAAACACACTTCTGGTGGAAGGTGGTCTGTAAATTCCAATAAGGATAAAAGACATTTGGGGAGAAAGTAACGTTTAAGCCAATACATTCTAGTTCATTATCACATGACCACTCAATTTGTTTACATCGGATATAATCTTTAATGTAAATCATCAGACACCCTCTTCCTTCAATCCTGTCTCTCCTGAAAACATTGTAGCCAATCACAATCAAAGCAGCATATGGAGAGTTTTTTTGGAGCCATGTCTCTGAAAGCTGAGGAAGTCATGGCTGGAGTCTGTAAGATGTTGAATTTGATGACTTTTTTGAATGACACTGCAAATGTTCAAGTGCCTCCCTAGTAGTCCCTTGGGCTTAGCTCGTGGGTCCCAGATGACACGGGCGTGATTGACACATTGAAAAAAGTACAATTTTCAGTGTTTTCTGATGGTTGGGTTTAGGCCATTTTTGTTTTGTTTTGATTAGGGGCATTTCAGTAGTGCAATTAACTATCCCTTGCGCCATTGTTTTCAGGTAGACCTACCCAAATCAATCAAATCAAATGTATTTATAAAGCCCTTCGTACATCAGCTGATATCTCAAAGTGCTGTACAGAAACCCAGCCTAAAACCCCAAACCGCAAGCGATGCAGGTGTAGAAGCACGGTGGCTAGGAAAAACTCCCTAGAAAGGCCAGAACCTAGGAAGAAACCTAGGGAGGAACCAGACTATGAGGGGTGGCCAGTCCTCTTCTGGCTGTGCTGGGTGGAGATTATAACAGAAAATGGCCAAGATGTTAAAATGTTCATAGATGGCCAGCAGGATCAAATAAAAATAATCACAGTGGTTGCCGAGCGTGCAACAGGTCAGCACCTCAGGAGTAAATGTCAGTTGGCTTTTCATAGCCAATCATTCAGAGTATCTCTACCGCTCCGGCTGTATCTAGAGACTTGAAAACAGCAGGTCTGGGACAGTTAGCACGTCCGGTGAACAGGTCAGGGTTCCATAGCCGCAGGCAGAACAGTTGAAACTGGAGCAGCAGCACGGCCAGGTGGACTGGGGACAGCAAGGAGTCATCAGCCCAGGTAACCCTGAGGCATGGTCCTGAAAGAAAGAAAGAAAGAAAGAAAGAAAGAATGCTTACATTCACACAGGACACCGAACAAGACAGGAGATATACTCCAGATATAACAGAATGACCCCAGCCCCCCGACACATAAACTACTGCAGCAAAAATACTAAAGGCTGAGAAATCAGGGGTCAGGAGACACTGTGGCCCCCTCCGATGATACCCCCGGACAGGGCCAAACAGGGAGGATATAACCCCACCCACTTTGCCAAAGCACAGCCCCCAAACCACTAGAGGGATACCTTCAACCACCAACTTACCATCCTGAGACAAGGCCGAGTATAGCCCACAAAGATCTCCGCCACGGCACAACCCAAGGAGGGGCGCCAACCCAGACAGGAAGATCACTTCAGTGACTCAACCCACTCAAGTGATGCACCCCTCCTAGTGACGGCATGGAAGAGGACCAGTAAGCCAGTGACTCAGCCCCTGTCATAGGGTTTGAGGCACAGAATCCCAGTGGAGAGGGGAACCGGCCAGGCAGAGACTGCAAGGGCGGTTCGTTGCTCCAGTGCCTTTCCGTTCACCTTCACACTCCTGGGCCAGACTACACTCAATCATAGGACCTACTGAAGAGATGAGTCTTCAATAAAGACTTGAAGGTTGAGACCGAGTCTGCGTCTTTCACATGGATAGGCAGACCATTCCATAAAAATGGAGCTCTATAGGAGAAAGCCCTACCTCCAGCTGTTTGCTTAGAAATTCTAGGGACAATTAGGAGGCCTGCGTCTTGTGACCGTAGCGTACGTGTAGGTATGTACGGCAGGACCAAATCGGAAAGATAGGTAGGAGCAAGCCCATGTAATGCTTTGTAGGTTAGCAGTAAAACCTTGAACTCAGCCCTTGCCTTAACAGGAAGCCAGTGTAGAGAGGCTAGCACTGGAGTAATATGATAACATTAGTTGGTTCTAGTCAAGATTCTAGCAGCTGTGTTTAGCACTGAAGTGTATTTAGTCTTTTATCCGGGTAGCCGGAAAGTAGAACATTTTAATTGTTTTTATTTTTATTTCACCTTTATTTAACCAGGTAGGCTAGTTGAGAACAAGTTCTCATTTACAACTGCGACCTGGCCAAGATAAAGCATAGCAGTGTGAACAGACAACACAGAGTTACAGATGGAGTAAACAATAAACAAGTCAATAACACAGTAGAAAAAAAGAAAAAAAGAGTCTATATACATTGTGTGCAAAAGGCAAGAGGAGGCGAATAATTACAATTTTGCAGATTAACACTGGAGTGATAAAAGATCAGATGGTCATGTGCGGTTAGAGATACTGGTGTGCAAAAGAGCAGAAAAGTAAATAAATAAAAACAGTATGGGGGTGAGGTAGGTAAATTGGGTGGGCTATTTACCAATGGACTATGTACAGCTGCAGCGATCGGTTAGCTGCTCATAGAGCAGATGTTTAAAGTTGGTGAGGGAGATAAGTCTCCAACTTCAGCGATTTTTGCAATTCGTTCCAGTCACAGGCAGCAGAGAACTGGAAGGCGGCCAAATGAGGTGTTGGCTTTAGGGATGATCAGTGAGATACACCTGCTGGAGCGCGTGCTACGGATGGGTGTTGCCATCGTGACCAGTGAACTGAGATAAGGCGGAGCTTTACCTAGCATGGACTTGTAGATGACCTGGAGCCAGTGGGTCTGGCAACGAATATGTAGTGAGGGCCAGCCGATTAGAGCACACAGGTCACAGTGGTGGGTGGTATAAGGTGCTTTAGTAACAAAACGGATGGCACTGTGATAAACTGCATCCAGTTTGCTGAGTAGAGTATTGGAAGTTATTTTGTAGATGACATCGCCGAAGTCTAGGATCGGTAGGATAGTCAGTTTTACTAGGGTAAGTTTGGCGGCGTGAGTGAAGGAGGCTTTGTTGCGGAATAGATAGCCGACTCTAGATTTGATTTTAGATTGGAGATGTTTGATATGAGTCTGGAAGGAGAGTTTACAGTCTAGCCAGACACCTAGGTACATATAGATGTCCACATATTCTAGGTCGGAACCATCCAGGGTGGTGATGCTAGTCTGGCGTGCTGGTGCAGGCAGCGAACGGTTGAAAAGCATGCATTTGGTTTTACTAGCTTTTAAGAGCAGTTGGAGGCCACGGAAGGAGTGTTGTATGGCATTGAAGCTCGTTTGGAGGATAGATAGCACAGTGTCCAAGGAAGGGCCAGAAGTATACAGAATGGTGTCGTCTGCGTAAAGGTGGATCAGGGAATCGCTTGCAGCAAGAGCAACATCATTGATATATACAGAGAAAAGAGTCGGCCCAGCGTGGCTGAGGTGCACCCGTGACCGGCTCGTAAACCAGATTGCACAGCGGAGAAGGTACGGTGGGATTTGAGATGGTCAGTGATCTGTTTGTTGACTTGGCTTTCGAAGACCTTAGATAGGCAGGGCAGGATGGATATAGGTCTATAACAGTTTGGATCCAGGGAGTCTCCCCCTTTGAAGAGGGGGATGACTGCGGCAGCTTTCCAAACCTTGGGGATCTCAGACGATATGAAAGAGAGGTTGAACAGGCTGGTAATAGGGGTTGCGACAATGGCGGCGGATAGTTTCAGAAATAGAGGGTCCAGATTGTCAAGCCTAGCTGATTTGTACGGGTCCAGGTTTTTCAGCTCTTTCAAAACATCTGCTATCTGTATTTGGGTAAAGGAGAAGCTGGGGAGGCGTGGGCGAGTAGCTGCGGGGGGGACGGTGCTGTTGGCCGGGGTTTGAGTAGCCAGGAGGAAGGCATGGCTAGCCGTTGAGAAATGCTTGTTGAAGTTTTCGATTTATCATGGATTTATCGATGGTGACCGTGTTACATAGACTCAGTGCATTGGGCAGCTGGGAGGAGGTGCTCTTGTTCTCCATGGACTTTACAGTGTCCCAGAACTTTTTTGAGTTAGAGCAACAGGATGCAAATTTCGGCTTGAAAAAGCTGGCCTTTGCTTTCCTGACTGACTGCGTGTATTGGTTCCTGACTTCCCTGAACAGTTGCAAATCGCGGGGACTATTCGATGCTATTGCAGTCCGCCACAGGATGTTTTTGTACTGGTCGAGGGCAGTCAGGTCTGGAGTGAACCAAGGGCTATATCTGTTCTTAGTTCTGCATTTTTTGAACGGAGCATGCTTATCTAAGATGGTGAGGAAGTTACTTTTAAAGAATGACCAGGCATCCTCAACTGATGGGATGAGGTCAATATCCTTCCAGGATACCTGGGCCAGGTCGATTAGAAAGGCCTGCTCGCAGAAGTGTATTAGGGAGCGTTTGACAGTGATGAGGGGTGGTCGTTTGACTGCGGACCCGTAGCGGATACAGGCAATGAGGCAGTGATTGCTGAGATCCTGGTTGAAGACAGCGGAGGTGTATTTAGAGGGCCAGTTGGTCAGGATAAAGTCTATGAGGGTGCCCTTGTTTACAGATTTTGGGTTGTAACATAGCAGTAGTCTAACCTAGAAGTGACAAAAGCATGGATTAATTTTTCTGAATCATTTTTTGGACAAAGTTTCTGATTTTTGCAATGTTACGTAGATGGGAAAAAAAGCTGTCCTTGAATCAGTCTTGATATGTTAGTCAAAAGAGAGATCAGGGTCCAGAGTAACGCCGAGGTCCTTCAGTTTAATTTTAGACAACGGTACAACCATCAAGATTAATTGTCAGATTCAACATAACATCTTTGTTTCTTGGGACCTAGAACAAGCATCTCTGTTTTGTCTGTTTAAAAGTAGAACATTTGCAGCCATCCACTTCTTCCTTATGTCTGAAACACAGGCTTCCAGCGACGGCTATTTTGGGGCTTCACCATGTTTATCGAAATGTACAGCTGTGTCAGCAGCATAGCAGTGAAAGTTAACATTATGTTTCTGAATGACATCACCAAGAGGTAAAATTTATAGTGAAAACAATAGTGGTCCTAAAACAGAACCTTGAGGAACACCAAAATGTACAGTTGATTTGTCAGAGGACAAACCATCCACAAACAGAGACAAACTGATATCTTTCCGACAGATAAGATCTAAACTAGGCCAGAACTTGTCCATGTAGACCAATTTGGGTTTCCAATCTCTCCAAAATAATGTGGTGATCGACGGTATCAAAAGCAGCACTAAGGTCTAGGAGCACGAGGACAGATGCAGAGCCTCGGTCTGAAGCCATTAAACGGTCATTTACCACCTTCACAGGTGCAGTCTCAATGCTATGATGGGGTCTAAAACCAGGCCGATAGTTTTTTATATTTTCTGGGTCAAGGTTTGGCTTTTCCAAGAGGTTTTATTACTGCCACTTTTAGTGAGTTTGGTACACATCCGGTGGATAGAGAGGTTTATTATGTTCAACATAGGAGGGCCAAGCATGGGCGATAGGAGGGACAGGCGGCAGGTAAGGGTAATGGCAGCCACCTGAACTGCCCTACAAAGGGAAAAAGCGATCTATGCAAACAGTGAATCAAATTATTCTGGCCCTGGTGGCACAGAGAGGCTTGGGAAAATGCTCACAACGGGGACCAGTGTGTGTGTGTGTGTTTCAGGGGAAGGGGAGGTACCTAATCTCCATCAGCTAGGACTTCACATTAGTTAATCAAATTTCCCAATTTTTGCAAAATTTTGCATGCCTTCTCAAACAGCTGGACCTGTTTATGCAGTCGCACATCAAGTGGCACATCTTTTCTTGAGTCAGGCTCGGCGATGGAACAACTGTTGAACATCTGAGCTTGTGGTTGTTTGTGGGGGGAAAGGGTGTGTGTGTCCCAGATCTGTTTCTACGGGGTTATGAAGTTAGGGACAATATAGGATGAATCACAATAATTGTTTGCTAAAATGATTGATTGCCAAAAGTTACATTACTGATTACAATTTTGGACAGGTAACTAGTAACTAATGAACTAGTAACTAACCTACCCAACCCTGTTTATGGGTAATGCAAAAGTGAAGTGCAGCATCTAAATGTGTTCATCCAACTTTCTTGTTGTTTTTCTGTTTGATGGAAACAGTTTGAGAGTTAACTACATTCCAGCTGTATTTAATGGTTTTATGTAGTTGAGTTGTTTTGAATGTTGTATTGTATTAGGCCTAACCCTCAATCCTTAAATATATTACATGACATTACATTTTCTAACACTTTAACCAATACATTTATCAAGTGTGTCTGTGTCAGTTTCTCTTCCCCCGCTGTTCCTTAAGGTACATTTTTATATATATGTTTTTGATCTAATTGTACTGCTTGCATGAGTTACTTGATGTGGAATAGAGTTCCATGTAGTCATGACTCTATGTAGTACTGTGTGCCTCCCATAGTTCTGGATTTGAGGACTGTGAAGACACCTCTGGTGACATGTCTTGTGCGGTATAAATGGGTGTCTGAGCTGTGTGCCAGTAGTTCAAACAGACAGCTTGTTGCATTCAACTTCCCTCCGGGCCTGAGGGCACACATTTTCTAGTAGGCTTAAATCAAAGATATTGCAAATAGGAGTGGCAATATCGTCCGTTATTATCCTCAGTAATTTTCCATCCAAGTTGTCAGATCCCGATGGCTTGTCATTGTTGATAAATCATTTTTTCACCTCTTCCACACTTACTTTACGGAATTCAAAATTACAATGCTTGTCTTTCATAATTTGGTCAGTTATACTTGGATGTGTAGTGTCAGTGTTTGTTGCTGGCATGTCATGCCTAAATTTGCTAATCTTGCTGAAAAAATCATTAACATAGTTGGTTTTGTGATGAATAAGCCATCTGTGTTAGGATTGTGTATTGGACGCGAACTCAGGTGCAGGAGAGCAGAGTGTAGTGAACAGGTGCACTTTTTATTCCAGTCAAAATGACAGCACAAAGTAACATAAAATGTGCCCAAAACACGGAACATAGACAAAAAGTTATGCGTGTAACAATATCCACAATATCAAAATACACGTAACACAAACAATCCTACACAAAGACATGATGGGGAACAGAGGAATAAATACATATGAATTGATTGGGGAATGAAAACCAGGTGTGCAGGGAACAAGACAAAACAAATGGATACATGATAAATGGAGCGGCGATGGCTAGAAAGCCGGTGACATCGACCATCGAATGCCGCCCGAACAAGGAGAGGAGCCGACTTCGGCGGAAGTCGTGACAGGAGAGGAACCTCCCGTAACTCAGACTTCTGGAGTGGACCAGCCACAACCAGCCTGAGGAGAGACACATGGAATGAGGGGTTAATATGGTAATCGGGGGGAAGCTGTAACCTGTAACATACCTCTCCTCAGGACTGATTCTCTTATCGTGACCCCCCTGCGTCTCCATGGCCAGGGAGATGGTGGCCTCCCTGATTAGCCGGGACCCTAATGGTCGACTATCCAGAGCATGAACCGGAAAAGGTCTATCCACAGGAATAATGGGGATCCCTAAACTAAGTGCTAACGCTCTGTCAATAAAATTCCCAGCTGAGCCTGAATCGACGAGCGCCTTATGCTGGGAATGCAGGGAGAACTCAGGGAAACAAACAGGTACAAACAGGTGGACAACAGAGGACTCTGGATGAGAGTGGTGCAGACTCACCTGGGGTAATGCCCGAGTAACCTGCCTGCTGCCGCGACTCCCAGAGGGACCAACCCGGCACCGACCGGCAGTGTGCCCTCTGCTGCCACAGATGGTGCACGTTAAGGCCCCTCCTCCAGCCTCCTTACGCGCAGCCCCTCCCAACTCCATGGGCACCGGAGCGAGAGTGCTGGGAGATGGAACCGACAGAGCCCCCTCAGGACGTCCACGGATGACCAGCAGGTTATCCAACCGGATGGACATATCCACCAGTTGGTCAAAGGTGGTGGTGGCATCACTGCAGGCCAACTCCCGTCGGACGTCCTCACGTAAGCTGCATCGATAGTGGTCGATGAGGGCCCTGTCGTTCCATCCTGCTCCGGCGGCCAAGGTCCGAAACTCCAGCGCAAAATCCTGTGCGCTCCTCGTCCCCTGCCTCAAATGGAAGAGTCGTTCACCCGCCGCTCTACCTTCGGGCGGATGGTCAAAGACGGCCCGGAAACGGCGGGTAAACTCCTCGAAGTGGTCCAACGCCGCGTCTTCCTCTCCCCACACGGCGTTCGCTCACTCCAGAGCTCTCCTCGAGAGGCCTGAGACGAGGGGGGATACTCTCTTCCTTCCTGAGGGAGCTGGGTGAACAGTGGCCAGGTATAGGTCCAGTTGTAAAAGGAACTCCTGGCACTGTGCGTCCGTCCCATCATACTCCCTGGGAAGGGAGAGACGTATTCCACTGGAGATGGATCCAGACGGGACGGGTAGAGAGGACCTCGGTTGCGCTGGTCGAGGCGCTGGAGAGACCTCCTGTCTCTACCAGCGGTCCATTGTCTGGACAACGCGATCCATCATGGCACCGAGATGATGTAGTATAGCCGCGTGTTCCTGGACACGTTCCTGGACTCCTCTAACCAGGGTACCTGCTCCTGCTGACTCCATGGTAGGTGTAGGATTCTGTTAGGATTGTGTATTGGAGGCGAAGTCAGGTGCAGGAGAGCAGAGTGTAGTGAACAGGTGCACTTTTTATTCCGGTCAAAATGACAGCACAAAGTAACATAAAATGTGCCCAGAACACGGAACATAGACAAACAGTAATGCGCGTAACAATATCAAAATACACGTAACACAAACAATCCTACACAAAGACATGATGTGGAACAGAGGAATAAATACATATGAATTGATTGAGGAATGAAAACCAGGTGTGCAGGGAAGAAGACAAAACAAATGGATACATGAAAAAGGGAGCAGCGACGGCTAGAAAGCCGGTGACATCGACCACCGAATGCAGCCCGAACAAGGAGAGGAGCGACATCGACCACCGAATGCCGCCCGAACAAGGAGAGGAGCGACATCGACCACCGAATGCCGCCCGAACAAGGAGAGGAGCGACATCGACCACCGAATGCCGCCCGAACAAGGAGAGGAGCGACATCGACCACCGAAGGCCACCCGAACAAGGAGAGGAGCGACATCGACCACCGAAGGCCACCCGAACAAGGAGAGGAGCGACATCGACCACCGAAGGCCGCCCGAACAAGGAGAGGAGCGACATTGACCACCGAAGGCCGCCCGAACAAGGAGAGGAGCGACATCGACCACCGAAGGCCACCCGAACAAGGAGAGGAGCGACATCGACCACCGAATGCCGCCCGAACAAGGAGAGGAGCGACATCGACCACCGAAGGCCGCCCGAACAAGGAGAGGAGCGACATCGACCACCGAAGGCCGCCCGAACAAGGAGAGGAGCGACATCGACCACCGAAGGCCGCCCGAACAAGGAGAGGAGCCGACTTCAGCGGAAGTTGTGACAATCTGATTCAATTCATGATGGAGTGGAGTTTTCATTTTTGCCCAACATTTCATTTAAGGTGCTCCAAAGCTTTATACTATCATTCATTATGTCATTTATCTTTGTTTCATAGTGTAGTTTCTTATTCTTTTTATTCAGTTTAGTCTCAATTTCTCCATTTTCAGTACGTTTGTCAATTGGTTGTACAACCAGACCTATTTGTCATTTATTTTGCCTCATCCCTCTCAACCATACACTTTTTCAATTCTTCATCAATCCACGGGGATTTGACAGTTTTTACAGTCATTTTCTTAATGGGTGCATGCTTATTAGTAACTGGGATATGCAATTTCATAAATGTGTCATGTGCAGCGTCTGGTTGCTAGTCATTACACACCAACAAATATTCTTTACATCAGCCACAGCTCCACCTTTGGCATTTCTGTATAGTTAGGCATGTTGTTTACATTCATACAAGGACACCTCACTGCAGAAACATTTTCTTAGGAAATCATGTGACTTATAGGTATTGAAAAGGATTCCTGTAAACACTCTTATACAAAACGAAAGCTGACTATAAACTAACCAGAAATGGGACATTTGTTTATATTGTAACCCTAATTTATGAATGTGTGAACTACCTTTATTGAGCTAATCAGCTTGTTTATCTCTGGCTCAGAAACCTCCTTAATGATGAAGAAAGGTTGAGTGTAATTCACTGGCTCTGAGCCCAGGAAACCAGTGGAGGGGTTCTGTGTCAGGACCTTGACAGAGTCAACAAAGTAGGAATTGAAGGCTGTTGATATTTCGACTGCATTCTGTATTAGACTGTCATTCACATTGATTTCTAGTCATTTTGCAGTGTTACTATGGTCTTTCTCTGTTAACTTTTTTAGATTCTCCCAGATCAATTTAGAATTTTTCCCTTGCTTCACCAATTATGTTGATAAAAAATGTTTGCCCTGGCCTGTCTGATTTCTTCCATCACCTTATTTCTCAACATGGCAAACCTACCTGTCATGCTCTAATTTGGACTTTAGGGCTGTTTTTAGAGCATGTTCTTTCACCAGAGCATGTTCTTTCATAATTTTCCAGATTTCTCCATTTTGCCAAGGAAGAGTGCTTTTTTGGCCAGGTTTGGATTAGATATTCTTTAGGAAGCCATTTAGTGTAGTCTGAATTGTGGATAGAAAAACCTGACCATCAGCTTCCACATTTGTATAGGACAAGAGATCATTCCAGTTAATTCTCTTAATTCCCTTTTCAAAATGATTTAATTGACTCTTAGGTATTCTGAGCTGATCAGGCTTGCTACCAGTAGAGATGTTAAACCTGTTCTTGGAAAGCTTTCTGGCAGTGAGTGTCAGATTATGATCAGACAGCCGAGTAACCATATTGAATGATTTAGTCACTCTCTCTGGTTTATTACTGAACACCAGGTCAATCTGTGTTTTAGAACAACAAGTCACGCTGGTTGGCCCTTTAACTAGCTGCGTAAGGTCAAAAGGTATTAGTTATCCATTTGAGGGTTTTCTTACAAGACTTGTCTTCATAATTAATGTTAAAATCTCCCATTTAATATTACCTCTTTTCCAAAATCACATTCCCTAAGCATGTTATTAAACTGATTAAAAACACACTTCTGGTGGAAGGTGGTCTGTAAATTCCAATAAGGATAAAAGACATTTGGGGAGAAAGTAACGTTTAAGCCAATACATTCTAGTTCATTATCACATGACCACTCAATTTGTTTACATCGGATATAATCTTTAATGTAAATCATCAGACACCCTCTTCCTTCAATCCTGTCTCTCCTGAAAACATTGTAGCCAATCACAATCAAAGCAGCATATGGAGAGTTTTTTTGGAGCCATGTCTCTGAAAGCAGAGGAAGTCATGGCTGGAGTCTGTAAGATGTTGAATTTGATGACTTTTTTGAATGACACTGCAAATGTTCAAGTGCCTCCCTAGTAGTCCCTTGGGCTTAGCTCGTGGGTCCCAGATGACACGGGCGTGATTGACACATTGAAAAAAGTACAATTTTCAGTGTTTTCTGATGGTTGGGTTTAGGCCATTTTTGTTTTGTTTTGATTAGGGGCATTTCAGTAGTGCAATTAACTATCCCTTGCGCCATTGTTTTCAGGTAGACCTACCCAAATCAATCAAATCAAATGTATTTATAAAGCCCTTCGTACATCAGCTGATATCTCAAAGTGCTGTACAGAAACCCAGCCTAAAACCCCAAACCGCAAGCGATGCAGGTGTAGAAGCACGGTGGCTAGGAAAAACTCCCTAGAAAGGCCAGAACCTAGGAAGAAACCTAGGGAGGAACCAGACTATGAGGGGTGGCCAGTCCTCTTCTGGCTGTGCTGGGTGGAGATTATAACAGAAAATGGCCAAGATGTTAAAATGTTCATAGATGGCCAGCAGGATCAAATAAAAATAATCACAGTGGTTGCCGAGCGTGCAACAGGTCAGCACCTCAGGAGTAAATGTCAGTTGGCTTTTCATAGCCAATCATTCAGAGTATCTCTACCGCTCCGGCTGTATCTAGAGACTTGAAAACAGCAGGTCTGGGACAGTTAGCACGTCCGGTGAACAGGTCAGGGTTCCATAGCCGCAGGCAGAACAGTTGAAACTGGAGCAGCAGCACGGCCAGGTGGACTGGGGACAGCAAGGAGTCATCAGCCCAGGTAACCCTGAGGCATGGTCCTGAAAGAAAGAAAGAAAGAAAGAAAGAAAGAAAGAATGCTTACATTCACACAGGACACCGAACAAGACAGGAGATATACTCCAGATATAACAGAATGACCCCAGCCCCCCGACACATAAACTACTGCAGCAAAAATACTAAAGGCTGAGAAATCAGGGGTCAGGAGACACTGTGGCCCCCTCCGATGATACCCCCGGACAGGGCCAAACAGGGAGGATATAACCCCACCCACTTTGCCAAAGCACAGCCCCCAAACCACTAGAGGGATACCTTCAACCACCAACTTACCATCCTGAGACAAGGCCGAGTATAGCCCACAAAGATCTCCGCCACGGCACAACCCAAGGAGGGGCGCCAACCCAGACAGGAAGATCACTTCAGTGACTCAACCCACTCAAGTGATGCACCCCTCCTAGTGACGGCATGGAAGAGGACCAGTAAGCCAGTGACTCAGCCCCTGTCATAGGGTTTGAGGCACAGAATCCCAGTGGAGAGGGGAACCGGCCAGGCAGAGACTGCAAGGGCGGTTCGTTGCTCCAGTGCCTTTCCGTTCACCTTCACACTCCTGGGCCAGACTACACTCAATCATAGGACCTACTGAAGAGATGAGTCTTCAATAAAGACTTGAAGGTTGAGACCGAGTCTGCGTCTTTCACATGGATAGGCAGACCATTCCATAAAAATGGAGCTCTATAGGAGAAAGCCCTACCTCCAGCTGTTTGCTTAGAAATTCTAGGGACAATTAGGAGGCCTGCGTCTTGTGACCGTAGCGTACGTGTAGGTATGTACGGCAGGACCAAATCGGAAAGATAGGTAGGAGCAAGCCCATGTAATGCTTTGTAGGTTAGCAGTAAAACCTTGAACTCAGCCCTTGCCTTAACAGGAAGCCAGTGTAGAGAGGCTAGCACTGGAGTAATATGATAACATTAGTTGGTTCTAGTCAAGATTCTAGCAGCTGTGTTTAGCACTGAAGTGTATTTAGTCTTTTATCCGGGTAGCCGGAAAGTAGAACATTTTAATTGTTTTTATTTTTATTTCACCTTTATTTAACCAGGTAGGCTAGTTGAGAACAAGTTCTCATTTACAACTGCGACCTGGCCAAGATAAAGCATAGCAGTGTGAACAGACAACACAGAGTTACAGATGGAGTAAACAATAAACAAGTCAATAACACAGTAGAAAAAAAGAAAAAAAGAGTCTATATACATTGTGTGCAAAAGGCAAGAGGAGGCGAATAATTACAATTTTGCAGATTAACACTGGAGTGATAAAAGATCAGATGGTCATGTGCGGTTAGAGATACTGGTGTGCAAAAGAGCAGAAAAGTAAATAAATAAAAACAGTATGGGGGTGAGGTAGGTAAATTGGGTGGGCTATTTACCAATGGACTATGTACAGCTGCAGTGATCGGTTAGCTGCTCATAGAGCAGATGTTTAAAGTTGGTGAGGGAGATAAGTCTCCAACTTCAGCGATTTTTGCAATTCGTTCCAGTCACAGGCAGCAGAGAACTGGAAGGCGGCCAAATGAGGTGTTGGCTTTAGGGATGATCAGTGAGATACACCTGCTGGAGCGCGTGCTACGGATGGGTGTTGCCATCGTGACCAGTGAACTGAGATAAGGCGGAGCTTTACCTAGCATGGACTTGTAGATGACCTGGAGCCAGTGGGTCTGGCAACGAATATGTAGTGAGGGCCAGCCGATTAGAGCACACAGGTCACAGTGGTGGGTGGTATAAGGTGCTTTAGTAACAAAACGGATGGCACTGTGATAAACTGCATCCAGTTTGCTGAGTAGAGTATTGGAAGTTATTTTGTAGATGACATCGCCGAAGTCTAGGATCGGTAGGATAGTCAGTTTTACTAGGGTAAGTTTGGCGGCGTGAGTGAAGGAGGCTTTGTTGCGGAATAGATAGCCGACTCTAGATTTGATTTTAGATTGGAGATGTTTGATATGAGTCTGGAAGGAGAGTTTACAGTCTAGCCAGACACCTAGGTACATATAGATGTCCACATATTCTAGGTCGGAACCATCCAGGGTGGTGATGCTAGTCTGGCGTGCTGGTGCAGGCAGCGAACGGTTGAAAAGCATGCATTTGGTTTTACTAGCTTTTAAGAGCAGTTGGAGGCCACGGAAGGAGTGTTGTATGGCATTGAAGCTCGTTTGGAGGATAGATAGCACAGTGTCCAAGGAAGGGCCAGAAGTATACAGAATGGTGTCGTCTGCGTAAAGGTGGATCAGGGAATCGCTTGCAGCAAGAGCAACATCATTGATATATACAGAGAAAAGAGTCGGCCCAGCGTGGCTGAGGTGCACCCGTGACCGGCTCGTAAACCAGATTGCACAGCGGAGAAGGTACGGTGGGATTTGAGATGGTCAGTGATCTGTTTGTTGACTTGGCTTTCGAAGACCTTAGATAGGCAGGGCAGGATGGATATAGGTCTATAACAGTTTGGATCCAGGGAGTCTCCCCCTTTGAAGAGGGGGATGACTGCGGCAGCTTTCCAAACCTTGGGGATCTCAGACGATATGAAAGAGAGGTTGAACAGGCTGGTAATAGGGGTTGCGACAATGGCGGCGGATAGTTTCAGAAATAGAGGGTCCAGATTGTCAAGCCTAGCTGATTTGTACGGGTCCAGGTTTTTCAGCTCTTTCAAAACATCTGCTATCTGTATTTGGGTAAAGGAGAAGCTGGGGAGGCGTGGGCGAGTAGCTGCGGGGGGGACGGTGCTGTTGGCCGGGGTTTGAGTAGCCAGGAGGAAGGCATGGCTAGCCGTTGAGAAATGCTTGTTGAAGTTTTTGATTTATCATGGATTTATCGATGGTGACCGTGTTACATAGACTCAGTGCATTGGGCAGCTGGGAGGAGGTGCTCTTGTTCTCCATGGACTTTACAGTGTCCCAGAACTTTTTTGAGTTAGAGCAACAGGATGCAAATTTCGGCTTGAAAAAGCTGGCCTTTGCTTTCCTGACTGACTGCGTGTATTGGTTCCTGACTTCCCTGAACAGTTGCAAATCGCGGGGACTATTCGATGCTATTGCAGTCCGCCACAGGATATTTTTGTGCTGGTCGAGGGCAGTCAGGTCTGGAGTGAACCAAGGGCTATATCTGTTCTTAGTTCTGCATTTTTTGAACGGAGCATGCTTATCTAAGATGGTGAGGAAGTTACTTTTAAAGAATGACCAGGCATCCTCAACTGATGGGATGAGGTCAATATCCTTCCAGGATACCTGGGCCAGGTCGATTAGAAAGGCCTGCTCGCAGAAGTGTATTAGGGAGCGTTTGACAGTGATGAGGGGTGGTCGTTTGACTGCGGACCCGTAGCGGATACAGGCAATGAGGCAGTGATCGCTGAGATCCTGGTTGAAGACAGCGGAGGTGTATTTAGAGGGCCAGTTGGTCAGGATAAAGTCTATGAGGGTGCCCTTGTTTACAGATTTTGGGTTGTAACATAGCAGTAGTCTAACCTAGAAGTGACAAAAGCATGGATTAATTTTTCTGAATCATTTTTTGGACAAAGTTTCTGATTTTTGCAATGTTACGTAGATGGGAAAAAAAGCTGTCCTTGAATCAGTCTTGATATGTTAGTCAAAAGAGAGATCAGGGTCCAGAGTAACGCCGAGGTCCTTCAGTTTAATTTTAGACAACGGTACAACCATCAAGATTAATTGTCAGATTCAACATAACATCTTTGTTTCTTGGGACCTAGAACAAGCATCTCTGTTTTGTCTGTTTAAAAGTAGAACATTTGCAGCCATCCACTTCTTCCTTATGTCTGAAACACAGGCTTCCAGCGACGGCTATTTTGGGGCTTCACCATGTTTATCGAAATGTACAGCTGTGTCAGCAGCATAGCAGTGAAAGTTAACATTATGTTTCTGAATGACATCACCAAGAGGTAAAATTTATAGTGAAAACAATAGTGGTCCTAAAACAGAACCTTGAGGAACACCAAAATGTACAGTTGATTTGTCAGAGGACAAACCATCCACAAACAGAGACAAACTGATATCTTTCCGACAGATAAGATCTAAACTAGGCCAGAACTTGTCCATGTAGACCAATTTGGGTTTCCAATCTCTCCAAAATAATGTGGTGATCGACGGTATCAAAAGCAGCACTAAGGTCTAGGAGCACGAGGACAGATGCAGAGCCTCGGTCTGAAGCCATTAAACGGTCATTTACCACCTTCACAGGTGCAGTCTCAATGCTATGATGGGGTCTAAAACCAGGCCGATAGTTTTTTATATTTTCTGGGTCAAGGTTTGGCTTTTCCAAGAGGTTTTATTACTGCCACTTTTAGTGAGTTTGGTACACATCCGGTGGATAGAGAGGTTTATTATGTTCAACATAGGAGGGCCAAGCATGGGCGATAGGAGGGACAGGCGGCAGGTAAGGGTAATGGCAGCCACCTGAACTGCCCTACAAAGGGAAAAAGCGATCTATGCAAACAGTGAATCAAATTATTCTGGCCCTGGTGGCACAGAGAGGCTTGGGAAAATGCTCACAACGGGGACCAGTGTGTGTGTGTGTGTTTCAGGGGAAGGGGAGGTACCTAATCTCCATCAGCTAGGACTTCACATTAGTTAATCAAATTTCCCAATTTTTGCAAAATTTTGCATGCCTTCTCAAACAGCTGGACCTGTTTATGCAGTCGCACATCAAGTGGCACATCTTTTCTTGAGTCAGGCTCGGCGATGGAACAACTGTTGAACATCTGAGCTTGTGGTTGTTTGTGGGGGGAAAGGGTGTGTGTGTCCCAGATCTGTTTCTACGGGGTTATGAAGTTAGGGACAATATAGGATGAATCACAATAATTGTTTGCTAAAATGATTGATTGCCAAAAGTTACATTACTGATTACAATTTTGGACAGGTAACTAGTAACTAATGAACTAGTAACTAACCTACCCAACCCTGTTTATGGGTAATGCAAAAGTGAAGTGCAGCATCTAAATGTGTTCATCCAACTTTCTTGTTGTTTTTCTGTTTGATGGAAACAGTTTGAGAGTTAACTACATTCCAGCTGTATTTAATGGTTTTATGTAGTTGAGTTGTTTTGAATGTTGTATTGTATTAGGCCTAACCCTCAATCCTTAAATATATTACATGACATTACATTTTCTAACACTTTAACCAATACATTTATCAAGTGTGTCTGTGTCAGTTTCTCTTCCCCCGCTGTTCCTTAAGGTACATTTTTATATATATGTTTTTGATCTAATTGTACTGCTTGCATGAGTTACTTGATGTGGAATAGAGTTCCATGTAGTCATGACTCTATGTAGTACTGTGTGCCTCCCATAGTTCTGGATTTGAGGACTGTGAAGACACCTCTGGTGACATGTCTTGTGCGGTATAAATGGGTGTCTGAGCTGTGTGCCAGTAGTTCAAACAGACAGCTTGTTGCATTCAACTTCCCTCCGGGCCTGAGGGCACACATTTTCTAGTAGGCTTAAATCAAAGATATTGCAAATAGGAGTGGCAATATCGTCCGTTATTATCCTCAGTAATTTTCCATCCAAGTTGTCAGATCCCGATGGCTTGTCATTGTTGATAAATCATTTTTTCACCTCTTCCACACTTACTTTACGGAATTCAAAATTACAATGCTTGTCTTTCATAATTTGGTCAGTTATACTTGGATGTGTAGTGTCAGTGTTTGTTGCTGGCATGTCATGCCTAAATTTGCTAATCTTGCTGAAAAAATCATTAACATAGTTGGTTTTGTGATGAATAAGCCATCTGTGTTAGGATTGTGTATTGGACGCGAACTCAGGTGCAGGAGAGCAGAGTGTAGTGAACAGGTGCACTTTTTATTCCAGTCAAAATGACAGCACAAAGTAACATAAAATGTGCCCAAAACACGGAACATAGACAAAAAGTTATGCGTGTAACAATATCCACAATATCAAAATACACGTAACACAAACAATCCTACACAAAGACATGATGGGGAACAGAGGAATAAATACATATGAATTGATTGGGGAATGAAAACCAGGTGTGCAGGGAACAAGACAAAACAAATGGATACATGATAAATGGAGCGGCGATGGCTAGAAAGCCGGTGACATCGACCATCGAATGCCGCCCGAACAAGGAGAGGAGCCGACTTCGGCGGAAGTCGTGACAGGAGAGGAACCTCCCGTAACTCAGACTTCTGGAGTGGACCAGCCACAACCAGCCTGAGGAGAGACACATGGAATGAGGGGTTAATATGGTAATCGGGGGGAAGCTGTAACCTGTAACATACCTCTCCTCAGGACTGATTCTCTTATCGTGACCCCCCTGCGTCTCCATGGCCAGGGAGATGGTGGCCTCCCTGATTAGCCGGGACCCTAATGGTCGACTATCCAGAGCATGAACCGGAAAAGGTCTATCCACAGGAATAATGGGGATCCCTAAACTAAGTGCTAACGCTCTGTCAATAAAATTCCCAGCTGAGCCTGAATCGACGAGCGCCTTATGCTGGGAATGCAGGGAGAACTCAGGGAAACAAACAGGTACAAACAGGTGGACAACAGAGGACTCTGGATGAGAGTGGTGCAGACTCACCTGGGGTAATGCCCGAGTAACCTGCCTGCTGCCGCGACTCCCAGAGGGACCAACCCGGCACCGACCGGCAGTGTGCCCTCTGCTGCCACAGATGGTGCACGTTAAGGCCCCTCCTCCAGCCTCCTTACGCGCAGCCCCTCCCAACTCCATGGGCACCGGAGCGAGAGTGCTGGGAGATGGAACCGACAGAGCCCCCTCAGGACGTCCACGGATGACCAGCAGGTTATCCAACCGGATGGACATATCCACCAGTTGGTCAAAGGTGGTGGTGGCATCACTGCAGGCCAACTCCCGTCGGACGTCCTCACGTAAGCTGCATCGATAGTGGTCGATGAGGGCCCTGTCGTTCCATCCTGCTCCGGCGGCCAAGGTCCGAAACTCCAGCGCAAAATCCTGTGCGCTCCTCGTCCCCTGCCTCAAATGGAAGAGTCGTTCACCCGCCGCTCTACCTTCGGGCGGATGGTCAAAGACGGCCCGGAAACGGCGGGTAAACTCCTCGAAGTGGTCCAACGCCGCGTCTTCCTCTCCCCACACGGCGTTCGCTCACTCCAGAGCTCTCCTCGAGAGGCCTGAGACGAGGGGGGATACTCTCTTCCTTCCTGAGGGAGCTGGGTGAACAGTGGCCAGGTATAGGTCCAGTTGTAAAAGGAACTCCTGGCACTGTGCGTCCGTCCCATCATACTCCCTGGGAAGGGAGAGACGTATTCCACTGGAGATGGATCCAGACGGGACGGGTAGAGAGGACCTCGGTTGCGCTGGTCGAGGCGCTGGAGAGACCTCCTGTCTCTACCAGCGGTCCATTGTCTGGACAACGCGATCCATCATGGCACCGAGATGATGTAGTATAGCCGCGTGTTCCTGGACACGTTCCTGGACTCCTCTAACCAGGGTACCTGCTCCTGCTGACTCCATGGTAGGTGTAGGATTCTGTTAGGATTGTGTATTGGAGGCGAAGTCAGGTGCAGGAGAGCAGAGTGTAGTGAACAGGTGCACTTTTTATTCCGGTCAAAATGACAGCACAAAGTAACATAAAATGTGCCCAGAACACGGAACATAGACAAACAGTAATGCGCGTAACAATATCAAAATACACGTAACACAAACAATCCTACACAAAGACATGATGTGGAACAGAGGAATAAATACATATGAATTGATTGAGGAATGAAAACCAGGTGTGCAGGGAAGAAGACAAAACAAATGGATACATGAAAAAGGGAGCAGCGACGGCTAGAAAGCCGGTGACATCGACCACCGAATGCAGCCCGAACAAGGAGAGGAGCGACATCGACCACCGAATGCCGCCCGAACAAGGAGAGGAGCGACATCGACCACCGAATGCCGCCCGAACAAGGAGAGGAGCGACATCGACCACCGAATGCCGCCCGAACAAGGAGAGGAGCGACATCGACCACCGAAGGCCACCCGAACAAGGAGAGGAGCGACATCGACCACCGAAGGCCACCCGAACAAGGAGAGGAGCGACATCGACCACCGAAGGCCGCCCGAACAAGGAGAGGAGCGACATTGACCACCGAAGGCCGCCCGAACAAGGAGAGGAGCGACATCGACCACCGAAGGCCACCCGAACAAGGAGAGGAGCGACATCGACCACCGAATGCCGCCCGAACAAGGAGAGGAGCGACATCGACCACCGAAGGCCGCCCGAACAAGGAGAGGAGCGACATCGACCACCGAAGGCCGCCCGAACAAGGAGAGGAGCGACATCGACCACCGAAGGCCGCCCGAACAAGGAGAGGAGCCGACTTCAGCGGAAGTTGTGACAATCTGATTCAATTCATGATGGAGTGGAGTTTTCATTTTTGCCCAACATTTCATTTAAGGTGCTCCAAAGCTTTATACTATCATTCATTATGTCATTTATCTTTGTTTCATAGTGTAGTTTCTTATTCTTTTTATTCAGTTTAGTCTCAATTTCTCCATTTTCAGTACGTTTGTCAATTGGTTGTACAACCAGACCTATTTGTCATTTATTTTGCCTCATCCCTCTCAACCATACACTTTTTCAATTCTTCATCAATCCACGGGGATTTGACAGTTTTTACAGTCATTTTCTTAATGGGTGCATGCTTATTAGTAACTGGGATATGCAATTTCATAAATGTGTCATGTGCAGCGTCTGGTTGCTAGTCATTACACACCAACAAATATTCTTTACATCAGCCACAGCTCCACCTTTGGCATTTCTGTATAGTTAGGCATGTTGTTTACATTCATACAAGGACACCTCACTGCAGAAACATTTTCTTAGGAAATCATGTGACTTATAGGTATTGAAAAGGATTCCTGTAAACACTCTTATACAAAACGAAAGCTGACTATAAACTAACCAGAAATGGGACATTTGTTTATATTGTAACCCTAATTTATGAATGTGTGAACTACCTTTATTGAGCTAATCAGCTTGTTTATCTCTGGCTCAGAAACCTCCTTAATGATGAAGAAAGGTTGAGTGTAATTCACTGGCTCTGAGCCCAGGAAACCAGTGGAGGGGTTCTGTGTCAGGACCTTGACAGAGTCAACAAAGTAGGAATTGAAGGCTGTTGATATTTCGACTGCATTCTGTATTAGACTGTCATTCACATTGATTTCTAGTCATTTTGCAGTGTTACTATGGTCTTTCTCTGTTAACTTTTTTAGATTCTCCCAGATCAATTTAGAATTTTTCCCTTGCTTCACCAATTATGTTGATAAAAAATGTTTGCCCTGGCCTGTCTGATTTCTTCCATCACCTTATTTCTCAACATGGCAAACCTACCTGTCATGCTCTAATTTGGACTTTAGGGCTGTTTTTAGAGCATGTTCTTTCACCAGAGCATGTTCTTTCATAATTTTCCAGATTTCTCCATTTTGCCAAGGAAGAGTGCTTTTTTGGCCAGGTTTGGATTAGATATTCTTTAGGAAGCCATTTAGTGTAGTCTGAATTGTGGATAGAAAAACCTGACCATCAGCTTCCACATTTGTATAGGACAAGAGATCATTCCAGTTAATTCTCTTAATTCCCTTTTCAAAATGATTTAATTGACTCTTAGGTATTCTGAGCTGATCAGGCTTGCTACCAGTAGAGATGTTAAACCTGTTCTTGGAAAGCTTTCTGGCAGTGAGTGTCAGATTATGATCAGACAGCCGAGTAACCATATTGAATGATTTAGTCACTCTCTCTGGTTTATTACTGAACACCAGGTCAATCTGTGTTTTAGAACAACAAGTCACGCTGGTTGGCCCTTTAACTAGCTGCGTAAGGTCAAAAGGTATTAGTTATCCATTTGAGGGTTTTCTTACAAGACTTGTCTTCATAATTAATGTTAAAATCTCCCATTTAATATTACCTCTTTTCCAAAATCACATTCCCTAAGCATGTTATTAAACTGATTAAAAACACACTTCTGGTGGAAGGTGGTCTGTAAATTCCAATAAGGATAAAAGACATTTGGGGAGAAAGTAACGTTTAAGCCAATACATTCTAGTTCATTATCACATGACCACTCAATTTGTTTACATCGGATATAATCTTTAATGTAAATCATCAGACACCCTCTTCCTTCAATCCTGTCTCTCCTGAAAACATTGTAGCCAATCACAATCAAAGCAGCATATGGAGAGTTTTTTTGGAGCCATGTCTCTGAAAGCTGAGGAAGTCATGGCTGGAGTCTGTAAGATGTTGAATTTGATGACTTTTTTGAATGACACTGCAAATGTTCAAGTGCCTCCCTAGTAGTCCCTTGGGCTTAGCTCGTGGGTCCCAGATGACACGGGCGTGATTGACACATTGAAAAAAGTACAATTTTCAGTGTTTTCTGATGGTTGGGTTTAGGCCATTTTTGTTTTGTTTTGATTAGGGGCATTTCAGTAGTGCAATTAACTATCCCTTGCGCCATTGTTTTCAGGTAGACCTACCCAAATCAATCAAATCAAATGTATTTATAAAGCCCTTCGTACATCAGCTGATATCTCAAAGTGCTGTACAGAAACCCAGCCTAAAACCCCAAACCGCAAGCGATGCAGGTGTAGAAGCACGGTGGCTAGGAAAAACTCCCTAGAAAGGCCAGAACCTAGGAAGAAACCTAGGGAGGAACCAGACTATGAGGGGTGGCCAGTCCTCTTCTGGCTGTGCTGGGTGGAGATTATAACAGAAAATGGCCAAGATGTTAAAATGTTCATAGATGGCCAGCAGGATCAAATAAAAATAATCACAGTGGTTGCCGAGCGTGCAACAGGTCAGCACCTCAGGAGTAAATGTCAGTTGGCTTTTCATAGCCAATCATTCAGAGTATCTCTACCGCTCCGGCTGTATCTAGAGACTTGAAAACAGCAGGTCTGGGACAGTTAGCACGTCCGGTGAACAGGTCAGGGTTCCATAGCCGCAGGCAGAACAGTTGAAACTGGAGCAGCAGCACGGCCAGGTGGACTGGGGACAGCAAGGAGTCATCAGCCCAGGTAACCCTGAGGCATGGTCCTGAAAGAAAGAAAGAAAGAAAGAAAGAAAGAATGCTTACATTCACACAGGACACCGAACAAGACAGGAGATATACTCCAGATATAACAGAATGACCCCAGCCCCCCGACACATAAACTACTGCAGCAAAAATACTAAAGGCTGAGAAATCAGGGGTCAGGAGACACTGTGGCCCCCTCCGATGATACCCCCGGACAGGGCCAAACAGGGAGGATATAACCCCACCCACTTTGCCAAAGCACAGCCCCCAAACCACTAGAGGGATACCTTCAACCACCAACTTACCATCCTGAGACAAGGCCGAGTATAGCCCACAAAGATCTCCGCCACGGCACAACCCAAGGAGGGGCGCCAACCCAGACAGGAAGATCACTTCAGTGACTCAACCCACTCAAGTGATGCACCCCTCCTAGTGACGGCATGGAAGAGGACCAGTAAGCCAGTGACTCAGCCCCTGTCATAGGGTTTGAGGCACAGAATCCCAGTGGAGAGGGGAACCGGCCAGGCAGAGACTGCAAGGGCGGTTCGTTGCTCCAGTGCCTTTCCGTTCACCTTCACACTCCTGGGCCAGACTACACTCAATCATAGGACCTACTGAAGAGATGAGTCTTCAATAAAGACTTGAAGGTTGAGACCGAGTCTGCGTCTTTCACATGGATAGGCAGACCATTCCATAAAAATGGAGCTCTATAGGAGAAAGCCCTACCTCCAGCTGTTTGCTTAGAAATTCTAGGGACAATTAGGAGGCCTGCGTCTTGTGACCGTAGCGTACGTGTAGGTATGTACGGCAGGACCAAATCGGAAAGATAGGTAGGAGCAAGCCCATGTAATGCTTTGTAGGTTAGCAGTAAAACCTTGAACTCAGCCCTTGCCTTAACAGGAAGCCAGTGTAGAGAGGCTAGCACTGGAGTAATATGATAACATTAG
Organism: Oncorhynchus mykiss; assembly: GCF_013265735.2. Taxonomy (NCBI): domain Eukaryota; kingdom Metazoa; phylum Chordata; class Actinopteri; order Salmoniformes; family Salmonidae; genus Oncorhynchus; species Oncorhynchus mykiss. Next base: position 14,168,126 of record NC_048579.1, read on the forward strand.
TTGGTTCTAGTCAAGATTCTAGCAGCTGTGTTTAGCACTGAAGTGTATTTAGTCTTTTATCCGGGTAGCCGGAAAGTAGAACATTTTAATTGTTTTTATTTTTATTTCACCTTTATTTAACCAGGTAGGCTAGTTGAGAACAAGTTCTCATTTACAACTGCGACCTGGCCAAGATAAAGCATAGCAGTGTGAACAGACAACACAGAGTTACAGATGGAGTAAACAATAAACAAGTCAATAACACAGTAGAAAAAAAGAAAAAAAGAGTCTATATACATTGTGTGCAAAAGGCAAGAGGAGGCGAATAATTACAATTTTGCAGATTAACACTGGAGTGATAAAAGATCAGATGGTCATGTGCGGTTAGAGATACTGGTGTGCAAAAGAGCAGAAAAGTAAATAAATAAAAACAGTATGGGGGTGAGGTAGGTAAATTGGGTGGGCTATTTACCAATGGACTATGTACAGCTGCAGCGATCGGTTAGCTGCTCATAGAGCAGATGTTTAAAGTTGGTGAGGGAGATAAGTCTCCAACTTCAGCGATTTTTGCAATTCGTTCCAGTCACAGGCAGCAGAGAACTGGAAGGCGGCCAAATGAGGTGTTGGCTTTAGGGATGATCAGTGAGATACACCTGCTGGAGCGCGTGCTACGGATGGGTGTTGCCATCGTGACCAGTGAACTGAGATAAGGCGGAGCTTTACCTAGCATGGACTTGTAGATGACCTGGAGCCAGTGGGTCTGGCAACGAATATGTAGTGAGGGCCAGCCGATTAGAGCACACAGGTCACAGTGGTGGGTGGTATAAGGTGCTTTAGTAACAAAACGGATGGCACTGTGATAAACTGCATCCAGTTTGCTGAGTAGAGTATTGGAAGTTATTTTGTAGATGACATCGCCGAAGTCTAGGATCGGTAGGATAGTCAGTTTTACTAGGGTAAGTTTGGCGGCGTGAGTGAAGGAGGCTTTGTTGCGGAATAGATAGCCGACTCTAGATTTGATTTTAGATTGGAGATGTTTGATATGAGTCTGGAAGGAGAGTTTACAGTCTAGCCAGACACCTAGGTACATATAGATGTCCACATATTCTAGGTCGGAACCATCCAGGGTGGTGATGCTAGTCTGGCGTGCTGGTGCAGGCAGCGAACGGTTGAAAAGCATGCATTTGGTTTTACTAGCTTTTAAGAGCAGTTGGAGGCCACGGAAGGAGTGTTGTATGGCATTGAAGCTCGTTTGGAGGATAGATAGCACAGTGTCCAAGGAAGGGCCAGAAGTATACAGAATGGTGTCGTCTGCGTAAAGGTGGATCAGGGAATCGCTTGCAGCAAGAGCAACATCATTGATATATACAGAGAAAAGAGTCGGCCCAGCGTGGCTGAGGTGCACCCGTGACCGGCTCGTAAACCAGATTGCACAGCGGAGAAGGTACGGTGGGATTTGAGATGGTCAGTGATCTGTTTGTTGACTTGGCTTTCGAAGACCTTAGATAGGCAGGGCAGGATGGATATAGGTCTATAACAGTTTGGATCCAGGGAGTCTCCCCCTTTGAAGAGGGGGATGACTGCGGCAGCTTTCCAAACCTTGGGGATCTCAGACGATATGAAAGAGAGGTTGAACAGGCTGGTAATAGGGGTTGCGACAATGGCGGCGGATAGTTTCAGAAATAGAGGGTCCAGATTGTCAAGCCTAGCTGATTTGTACGGGTCCAGGTTTTTCAGCTCTTTCAAAACATCTGCTATCTGTATTTGGGTAAAGGAGAAGCTGGGGAGGCGTGGGCGAGTAGCTGCGGGGGGGACGGTGCTGTTGGCCGGGGTTTGAGTAGCCAGGAGGAAGGCATGGCTAGCCGTTGAGAAATGCTTGTTGAAGTTTTCGATTTATCATGGATTTATCGATGGTGACCGTGTTACATAGACTCAGTGCATTGGGCAGCTGGGAGGAGGTGCTCTTGTTCTCCATGGACTTTACAGTGTCCCAGAACTTTTTTGAGTTAGAGCAACAGGATGCAAATTTCGGCTTGAAAAAGCTGGCCTTTGCTTTCCTGACTGACTGCGTGTATTGGTTCCTGACTTCCCTGAACAGTTGCAAATCGCGGGGACTATTCGATGCTATTGCAGTCCGCCACAGGATGTTTTTGTACTGGTCGAGGGCAGTCAGGTCTGGAGTGAACCAAGGGCTATATCTGTTCTTAGTTCTGCATTTTTTGAACGGAGCATGCTTATCTAAGATGGTGAGGAAGTTACTTTTAAAGAATGACCAGGCATCCTCAACTGATGGGATGAGGTCAATATCCTTCCAGGATACCTGGGCCAGGTCGATTAGAAAGGCCTGCTCGCAGAAGTGTATTAGGGAGCGTTTGACAGTGATGAGGGGTGGTCGTTTGACTGCGGACCCGTAGCGGATACAGGCAATGAGGCAGTGATTGCTGAGATCCTGGTTGAAGACAGCGGAGGTGTATTTAGAGGGCCAGTTGGTCAGGATAAAGTCTATGAGGGTGCCCTTGTTTACAGATTTTGGGTTGTAACATAGCAGTAGTCTAACCTAGAAGTGACAAAAGCATGGATTAATTTTTCTGAATCATTTTTTGGACAAAGTTTCTGATTTTTGCAATGTTACGTAGATGGGAAAAAAAGCTGTCCTTGAATCAGTCTTGATATGTTAGTCAAAAGAGAGATCAGGGTCCAGAGTAACGCCGAGGTCCTTCAGTTTAATTTTAGACAACGGTACAACCATCAAGATTAATTGTCAGATTCAACATAACATCTTTGTTTCTTGGGACCTAGAACAAGCATCTCTGTTTTGTCTGTTTAAAAGTAGAACATTTGCAGCCATCCACTTCTTCCTTATGTCTGAAGCACCTGCATTGCTTGCTGTTTGGGGTTTTAGGCTGGGTTTCTGTACAGCACTTTGAGATATCAGCTGATGTACGAAGGGCTATATAAAATAAATTTGATTTGATTTGATTTGAAACACAGGCTTCCAGCGACGGCTATTTTGGGGCTTCACCATGTTTATCGAAATGTACAGCTGTGTCAGCAGCATAGCAGTGAAAGTTAACATTATGTTTCTGAATGACATCACCAAGAGGTAAAATTTATAGTGAAAACAATAGTGGTCCTAAAACAGAACCTTGAGGAACACCAAAATGTACAGTTGATTTGTCAGAGGACAAACCATCCACAAACAGAGACAAACTGATATCTTTCCGACAGATAAGATCTAAACTAGGCCAGAACTTGTCCATGTAGACCAATTTGGGTTTCCAATCTCTCCAAAATAATGTGGTGATCGACGGTATCAAAAGCAGCACTAAGGTCTAGGAGCACGAGGACAGATGCAGAGCCTCGGTCTGAAGCCATTAAACGGTCATTTACCACCTTCACAGGTGCAGTCTCAATGCTATGATGGGGTCTAAAACCAGGCCGATAGTTTTTTATATTTTCTGGGTCAAGGTTTGGCTTTTCCAAGAGGTTTTATTACTGCCACTTTTAGTGAGTTTGGTACACATCCGGTGGATAGAGAGGTTTATTATGTTCAACATAGGAGGGCCAAGCATGGGCGATAGGAGGGACAGGCGGCAGGTAAGGGTAATGGCAGCCACCTGAACTGCCCTACAAAGGGAAAAAGCGATCTATGCAAACAGTGAATCAAATTATTCTGGCCCTGGTGGCACAGAGAGGCTTGGGAAAATGCTCACAACGGGGACCAGTGTGTGTGTGTGTGTTTCAGGGGAAGGGGAGGTACCTAATCTCCATCAGCTAGGACTTCACATTAGTTAATCAAATTTCCCAATTTTTGCAAAATTTTGCATGCCTTCTCAAACAGCTGGACCTGTTTATGCAGTCACACATCAAGTGGCACATCTTTTCTTGAGTCAGGCTCGGCGATGGAACAACTGTTGAACATCTGAGCTTGTGGTTGTTTGTGGGGGGAAAGGGTGTGTGTGTCCCAGATCTGTTTCTACGGGGTTATGAAGTTAGGGACAATATAGGATGAATCACAATAATTGTTTGCTAAAATGATTGATTGCCAAAAGTTACATTACTGATTACAATTTTGGACAGGTAACTAGTAACTAATGAACTAGTAACTAACCTACCCAACCCTGTTTATGGGTAATGCAAAAGTGAAGTGCAGCATCTAAATGTGTTCATCCAACTTTCTTGTTGTTTTTCTGTTTGATGGAAACAGTTTGAGAGTTAACTACATTCCAGCTGTATTTAATGGTTTTATGTAGTTGAGTTGTTTTGAATGTTGTATTGTATTAGGCCTAACCCTCAATCCTTAAATATATTACATGACATTACATTTTCTAACACTTTAACCAATACATTTATCAAGTGTGTCTGTGTCAGTTTCTCTTCCCCCGCTGTTCCTTAAGGTACATTTTTATATATATGTTTTTGATCTAATTGTACTGCTTGCATGAGTTACTTGATGTGGAATAGAGTTCCATGTAGTCATGACTCTATGTAGTACTGTGTGCCTCCCATAGTTCTGGATTTGAGGACTGTGAAGACACCTCTGGTGGCATGTCTTGTGCGGTATAAATGGGTGTCTGAGCTGTGTGCCAGTAGTTCAAACAGACAGCTTGTTGCATTCAACTTCCCTCCGGGCCTGAGGGCACACATTTTCTAGTAGGCTTAAATCAAAGATATTGCAAATAGGAGTGGCAATATCGTCCGTTATTATCCTCAGTAATTTTCCATCCAAGTTGTCAGATCCCGATGGCTTGTCATTGTTGATAAATCATTTTTTCACCTCTTCCACACTTACTTTACGGAATTCAAAATTACAATGCTTGTCTTTCATAATTTGGTCAGTTATACTTGGATGTGTAGTGTCAGTGTTTGTTGCTGGCATGTCATGCCTAAATTTGCTAATCTTGCTGAAAAAATCATTAACATAGTTGGTTTTGTGATGAATAAGCCATCTGTGTTAGGATTGTGTATTGGACGCGAACTCAGGTGCAGGAGAGCAGAGTGTAGTGAACAGGTGCACTTTTTATTCCAGTCAAAATGACAGCACAAAGTAACATAAAATGTGCCCAAAACACGGAACATAGACAAAAAGTTATGCGTGTAACAATATCCACAATATCAAAATACACGTAACACAAACAATCCTACACAAAGACATGATGGGGAACAGAGGAATAAATACATATGAATTGATTGGGGAATGAAAACCAGGTGTGCAGGGAACAAGACAAAACAAATGGATGCATGATAAATGGAGCGGCGATGGCTAGAAAGCCGGTGACATCGACCATCGAATGCCGCCCGAACAAGGAGAGGAGCCGACTTCGGCGGAAGTCGTGACAGGAGAGGAACCTCCCGTATCTCAGACTTCTGGAGTGGACCAGCCACCACCAGCCTGAGGAGAGACACATGGAATGAGGGGTTAATATGGTAATCGGGGGGAAGCTGTAACCTGTAACATACCTCTCCTCAGGACTTTGAATGGCCCCACAAACCTGCGGGCCCAGCTTCCGGCAGGGCAGGGGGAGGGGCAGGTTTTGAGTCGAGAGCCAGACCTTGTCCCCTGGTGCGAACACTGGGCCCTCACCGATGTGACGGTCCGCGCTGGTATTTTGGCGTAACTCGGCCCGCTGAAGGTGACCATGGGCGGCTTCCCAGGTCTCCTCCGTGCGTCTGAACCACTCGTCCACCGCAGGAGCCTCGGTCTGACTCTGCGCCATCTCTGCCCAGGGCACGAACACCACCCACTCCCCCGGCGGGTCCTGGCAATAGGCCCGCAGAAACCTGCCCACATCCTCATTCACTCTCTCCACCTGCCCATTACTCTCGGGTGGAAACACGAGGTAAGGCTGATCGAGACCCCCAAACGTTCCATGAACGCCCTCCAGACTCACAAAGGGAGCTGGGGACCCCGATCAGACACTATATCCTCAGGCACCCCGTAGTGCCGGAAGACGTGTGTAAACAGAGCCTCCACAGTTTGTAGGGCCGTAGGGAGACCGGGTAGAGGGAGGAGACGACAGGACTTAGAGAAACGATTCACAACGACTAAGATCGAGGTGTTCCCCTGTGAGGGAGGAAGATCCGTTAGAAAATCAACTGACAGGTGTGACCAAGGGATGTAGCTTACCACTGGGCAGGTGTCTAGGAGCCTTACACTTGGTGCACACTGAGCAGGAGGAAACATAAACCCTCACGTCCCGAGCCAAGGTGGACCACCAGTACTTCCCAGACAGACAGCGTACCGTCCGACCGATCCCCGGATGACCAGAGGAGGGTGATGTGTGGGCCCAATAGATCAACTGGTCACGGACAGCAGACGGAACGTACCAAAATCCGACAGGACACTGGAGTGGAGTGGGCTCAGTACGCAACGGCCGATCAATGTCCGTGTCCAGCTCCCACACGACCGGCGCAACCAGGCCGCTCCTCTGTGTCATACAGCCGGGACAGTGCATCTGCCTTAACATTCTGGGAACCTGGTCTGTAGGACAAGGTAAACACAAAACGGGTAAAGAACATGGCCCACCTTGCCTGACGAGGATTCAGTCTCCTCGCTGCCCGGATGTACTCCAGGTTGCGGTGGTCAGTCCAGATGAGGAAAGGATGTTAAGCCCCCTCAAGCCAATGTCTCCACGCCTTTAAAGCCTTAACCACAGCCAACAGCTCCCGGTCCCCCACATCATAGTTCAGCTCCGGCGGAACTGAGCTTCTTCGAGAAGAAAGCACAGGGGCGGAGCTTCGGGGGCGTGCCCGAGTGCTGAGAGAGCACGGCTCCGATCCCAGCCTCTGATGCGTCCACCTCCACTATGAATGCCAAAGAGGGATCCGGATGGGCCAGCACGGGAGCCGAGGTAAACAGAGCTCTCAGCTACCCAAAAGCCCTGTCCGCCTCAACCGAACACTGCAGACGTACAGGACCCCCCTTCAGCAGTGAGGTAATGGGAGCACCCACCTGGCCAAAACCTCTACTAAATCTCCGGTAGTAATTGGCAAACCATAAAAATCACTGCACCTCCTTTACCGTGGTAGGAGTCGGCCAATTACGCACGGCTGCTATGCGATCACTCTCCATCTCCACCCCTGATGTGGAAATGTGATACCCTAGGAAGGAGACACTGTTGAAAGAACAGGCATTTCTCAGGCTTGACGCACAGGTCATGCTCCAACAGTCGTCCAAGTACCTTGCGCACCATGGACACATACTCACCGCGTGTAGCAGAGTATATCAGAATGTCATTGATATATACCACTCCCCCCTGCCCGTGCAGGTCCCTGAAATTCTTGTCTACAAAGGATTGGAAGACTGATGGAGCATTCATCAACCCGTATGGCATGACGAGGTACTCATAATGCCCTGAGGTGGTACTAAACGCCATCTTCCACTCGTCTCCCTCTTGGATACGCACCAGATTGTACGCACTCCTGAGATCCAGTTTAGTGAAGAAGCGCAGGGGCGGAGCATACTTATTTTCCACCATAATTTGCAAATAAATTCATTAAAAATCCTACAATGTGATTTTCTGGATTTTTTTTCTCATTTTGTCTGTCATAGTTGAAGTGCACCCATGATGAAAATTACAGGCCTCTCTCATCTTTTTAAGTGGGAGAACTTGCACAATTGGTGGCTGACTAAATACTTTTTTGCCCCACTGTATGTCTCCATAGCCACCGTCTCCACTTGTGACAGGGGATACACATGACTCCTGGAAAGTGCTGCGTCTACCAGGAGATTTATGGCACAATCCCCCCGTCGATGGGGTTGTAATTGAGTCGCCTTCTTCTTACAGAAGGCGAAAGCCAAATCGGCATATTCTGGGGGAATGCGCACGGTGGAGACCTGGTCTGGACTTTCTACCGTGGTAGCACCAACGGAAACCCCTACACACCTCCCCGAGCACTCTCGCGACCACCCCGTGAGAGCCCTCTGTTGCCAGGAAATGGTGGGGTTATGATGAGCCAACCAGGGAAAGCCTAGTACAACGGGAAACGCAGGAGAGTCAATGAGAAAGAGACTGATTCTCTTATCGTGACCCCCCTGCGTCTCCATGGCCAGGGAGATGGTGGCCTCCCTGATTAGCCGGGACCCTAATGGTCGACTATCCAAAGCATGAACCGAAAAAAGGTCTATCCACAGGAATAATGGGGATCCCTAAACTAAGTGCTAACGCTCTGTCAATAAAATTCCCAGCTGAGCCTGAATCGACGAGCACCTTATGCTGGGAATGCGGGGAGAACTCAGGGAAACAAACAGGTACAAACAGGTGGACAACAGAGGACTCTGGATGAGAGTGGTGCAGACTCACCTGGGGTGACGCCCGAGTGCCCTGCCTGCTGCCGCGACTCCCAGAGGGACCAACCCGGCACCGACCGGCAGTGTGCCCTCTGCGGCCACAGATGACCAGCAGGTTATCCAACCGGATGGACATATCCACCAGTTGGTCAAAGGTGGTGGTGGCATCCCTGCAGGCCAACTCCCATCGGACGTCCTCACGTAAGCTGCATCGATAGTGGTCGATGAGGGCCCTGTCGTTCCATCCTGCTCCGGCGGCCAAGGTCCGGAACTCCAGCGCAAAATCCTGTGCGCTCCTCGTCCCCTGCCTCAAATGGAAGAGTCGTTCACCCGCCGCTCTACCTTCGGGCGGATGGTCAAAGATGGCCCGGAAACGGCGGGTAAACTCCTCGAAGTGGTCCAACGGCGCGTCTTCCTCTCTCCACACGGCGTTCGCTCACTCCAGAGCTCTCCTCGAGAGGCCTGAGACGAGGGCGGATACTCTCTTCCTTCCTGAGGGAGCTGGGTGAACAGTGGCCAGGTATAGGTCCAGTTGTAAAAGGAACCCCTGGCACTGTGCGTCCGTCCCATCATACTCCCTGGGAAGGGAGAGACGTATTCCACTGGAGATGGATCCAGACGGGACGGGTAGAGAGGACCTCGGTTGCGCTGGTCGAGGCGCTGGAGAGACCTCCTGTCTCTACCAGCGGTCCATTGTCTGGACAACGCGATCCATCATGGCACCGAGATGATGTAGTATAGCCGCGTGTTCCTGGACACGTTCCTGGACTCCTCTAACCAGGGTACCTGCTCCTGCTGACTCCATGGTAGGTGTAGGATTCTGTTAGGATTGTGTATTGGAGGCGAAGTCAGGTGCAGGAGAGCAGAGTGTAGTGAACAGGTGCACTTTTTACTCCGGTCAAAATGACAGCACAAAGTAACATAAAATGTGCCCAGAACACGGAACATAGACAAACAGTAATGCGCGTAACAATATCAAAATACACGTAACACAAACAATCCTACACAAAGACATGATGTGGAACAGAGGAATAAATACATATGAATTGATTGGGGAATGAAAACCAGGTGTGCAGGGAAGAAGACAAAACAAATGGATACATGAAAAAGGGAGCAGCGATGGCTAGAAAGCCGGTGACATCGACCACCGAATGCCGCCCGAACAAGGAGAGGAGCGACATCGACCACCGAATGCCACCCGAACAAGGAGAGGAGCGACATCGACCACCGAATGCCGCCCGAACAAGGAGAGGAGCGACATCGACCACCGAATGCCGCCCGAACAAGGAGAGGAGCGACATCGACCACCGAATGCCACCCGAACAAGGAGAGGAGCGACATCGACCACCGAATGCCACCGAAACAAGGACAGGAGCGACATCGACCACCGAATGCCACCCGAACAAGGAGAGGAGCGACATCGACCACCGAATGCCGCCCGAACAAGGAGAGGAGCCGACTTCAGCGGAAGTTGTGACAATCTGATTCAATTCATGATGGAGTGGAGTTTTCATTTTTGCCCAACATTTCATTTAAGGTGCTCCAAAGCTTTATACTATCATTCATTATGTCATTTATCTTTGTTTCATAGTGTAGTTTCTTATTCTTTTTATTCAGTTTAGTCTCAATTTCTCCATTTTCAGTACGTTTGTCAATTGGTTGTACAACCAGACCTATTTGTCATTTATTTTGCCTCATCCCTCTCAACCATACACTTTTTCAATTCTTCATCAATCCACGGGGATTTCACAGTTTTTACAGTCATTTTCTTAATGGGTGCATGCTTATTAGTAACTGGGATAAGCAATTTCATAAATGTGTCATGTGCAGCGTTTGGTTGCTAGTCATTACACACCAACAAATATTCTTTACATCAGCCACAGCTCCACCTTTGGCATTTCTGTATAGTTAGGCATGTTGTTTACATTCATACAAGGACACCTCACTGCAGAAACATTTTCTTAGGAAATCATGTGACTTATAGGTATTGAAAAGGATTCCTGTAAACACTCTTATACAAAACGAAAGCTGACTATAGACTAACCAGAAATGGGACATTTGTTTATATTGTAACCCTAATTTATGAATGTGTGAACTACCTTTATTGAGCTAATCAGCTTGTTTATCTCTGACTCAGAAACCTCCTTAATGATGAAGAAAGGTTGAGTGTAATTCACTGGCTCTGAGCCCAGGAAACCAGTGGAGGGGTTCTGTGTCAGGACCTTGACAGAGTCAACAAAGTAGGAATTGAAGGCTGTTGATATTTCGACTGCATTCTGTATTAGACTGTCATTCACATTGATTTCTCTGTTAACTTTTTTAGATTCTCCCAGATCAATTTAGAATTTTTCCCTTGCTTCACCAATTATGTTGATAAAAAATGTTTGCCCTGGCCTGTCAGATTTCTTCCATCACCTTATTTCTCAACATGGCAAACCTACCTGTCATGCTCTAATTTGGACTTTAGGGCTGTTTTTAGAGCATGTTCTTTCACCAGAGCATGTTCTTTCATAATTTTCCAGATTTCTCCATTTTGCCAAGGAAGAGTGCTTTTTTTGGACAGGTTTGGATTAGATTTTCTTTAGGAAGCCATTTAGTGTAGTCTGAATTGTGGATAGAAAAACCTGACCATCAGCTTCCACATTTGTATAGGACAAGAGATCATTCCAGTTAATTCCCTTAATTACCTTTTCAAAATGATTTAATTGACTCTTAGGTATTCTGAGCTGATCAGGCTTTCTAACAGTAGAGAGGTTAAACCTGCTCTTAGACAGCTTTCTGGCAGTGAGTGTCAGATTATGATCAGACAGCCCAGTAACCATATTGAATGATTTAGTCACTCTCTCTGGTTTATTACTGAACACCAGGTCAATCTGTGTTTTAGAACAACAAGTCACGCTGGTTGGCCCTTTAACTAGCTGCGTATGGTCAAAAGGTATTAGTTATCCATTTGAGGGTTTTCTTACAAGACTTGTCTTCATAATTAATGTTAAAATCTCCCATTTAATATTACCTCTTTTCCAAAATCACATTCCCTAAGCATGTTATTAAACTGATTAAAAACACACTTCTGGTGGAAGGTGGTCTGTAAATTCCAATAAGGATAAAAGACATTTGGGGAGAAAGTAACGTTTAAGCCAATACATTCTAGTTCATTATCACATGACCACTCAAATTGTTTACATCGGATATGTTCTTTAATGTAAATCATCAGACACCCTCTTCCTTCAATCCTGTCCCTCCTGAAAACATTGTAGCCAATCACAATCAAAGCAGCATATGGAGAGTTTTTTTGGAGCCATGTCTCTGAAAGGCAGAGGAAGTCATGGCTGGAGTCTGTAAGATGTTGAATTTGATCACTTTTTTGAATGACACTGCAAATGTTCAAGTGCCTCCCTAGTAGTCCCTTGGGCTTAGCTCGTGGGTCCCAGATGACACGGGCGTGATTGACACATTGAAAAAAGTACAATTTTCAGTGTTTTCTGATGGCTGGGTTTAGGCCGTTTTTGTTTCGTTTTGATTAGGGGCATTTCAGTAGTGCAATTAACTATCCCTTGCGCCATTGTTTTCAGATAGACCTACCTTCGTACATCAGCTGATATCTCAAAGTGCTGTACAGAAACCCAGCCTAAAACCCCAAACAGCAAGCAATGCAGGTGTAGAAGCACGGTGGCTAGGAAAAACTCCCTAGAAAGGCCAGAACCTAGGAAGAAACCTAGGGAGGAACCAGACTATGAGGGGTGGCCAGTCCTCTTCTGGCTGTGCTGGGTGGAGATTATAACAGAAAATGGCCAAGATGTTAAAATGTTCATAGATGGCCAGCAGGATCAAATAAAAATAATCACAGTGGTTGCCGAGCGTGCAACAGGTCAGCACCTCAGGAGTAAATGTCAGTTGGCTTTTTATAGCCAATCATTCAGAGTATCTCTACCGCTCCGGCTGTATCTAGAGACTTGAAAACAGCAGGTCTGGGACAGTTAGCACGTCCGGTGAACAGGTCAGGGTTCCATAGCCGCAGGCAGAACAGTTGAAACTGGAGCAGCAGCACGGCCAGGTGGACTGGGGACAGCAAGCAGTCATCAGCCCAGGTAACCCTGAGGCATGGTCCTGAGAGAAAGAAAGAAAGAAAGAAAGAAAGAAAGAAAGAAAGAAAGAAATAAAGAAAGAAAGAATGCTTACATTCACACAGGACACCGAACAAGACAGGAGAAATACTCCAGATATAACAGACTGACCCCAGCCCCCCGACACATGAACTACTGCAGCAAAAATACTAAAGGCTGAGAAATCAGGGGTCAGGAGACACTATGGCCCCCTCCGATGATACCCCCGGACAGGGCCAAACAGGGAGGATATAACCCCACCCACTTTGCCAAAGCACAGCCCCCAAACCACTAGAGGGATACCTTCAACCACCAACTTACCATCCTGAGACAAGGCCGAGTATAGCCCACAAAGATCTCCGCCACGGCACAACCCAAGGAGGGGCGCCAACCCAGACAGGAAGATCACTTCAGTGACTCAACCCACTCAAGTGATGCACCCCTCCTAGGGACGGCATGGAAGAGGACCAGTAAGCCAGTGACTCAGCCCCTGTCATAGGGTTTGAGGCACAGAATCCCAGTGGAGAGGGGAACCGGCCAGGCAGAGACGGCAAGGGCCGTTCGTTGCTCCAGTGCCTTTCCGTTCACCTTCACACTCCTGGGCCAGACTACACTCAATCATAGGACCTACTGAAAAGATGAGTCTTCAATAAAGACTTGAAGGTTGAGACCAAGTCTGCGTCTTTCACATGGGTAGGCAGACCATTCCATAAAAATGGAGCTCTATAGGAGAAAGCCCTACCTCCAGCTGTTTGCTTAGAAATTCTAGGGACAATTAGGAGGCCTGCGTCTTGTGACCGTAGCGTACGTGTAGGTATGTACGGCAGGACCAAATCGGAAAGATAGGTAGGAGCAAGCCCATGTAATGCTTTGTAGGTTAGCAGTAAAACCTTGAACTCAGCCCTTGCCTTAACAGGAAGCCAGTGTAGAGAGGCTAGCACTGGAGTAATATGATCAAATTAGTTGGTTCTAGTCAAGATTCTAGCAGCTGTGTTTAGCACTGAAGTGTATTTAGTCTTTTATCCGGGTAGCCGGAAAGTAGAACATTTTTATATTTTATTTTACCTTTATTTAACCAGGTAGGCTAGTTGAGAACAAGTTCTCATTTACAACTGCGACCTGGCCAAGATAAAGCATAGCAGTGTGAACAGACAACACAGAGTTACAGATGGAGTAAACAATAAACAAGTCAATAACACAGTAGAAAAAAAGAAAAAAAGAGTCTATATACATTGTGTGCAAAAGGCAAGAGGAGGCGAATAATTACAATTTTGCAGATTAACACTGGAGTGATAAAAGATCAGATGGTCATGTGCGGTTAGAGATACTGGTGTGCAAAAGAGCAGAAAAGTAAATAAATAAAAACAGTATGGGGGTGAGGTAGGTAAATTGGGTGGGCTATTTACCAATGGACTATGTACAGCTGCAGCGATCGGTTAGCTGCTCATAGAGCAGATGTTTAAAGTTGGGGAGGGAGATAAGTCTCCAACTTCAGCGATTTTTGCAATTCGTTCCAGTCACAGGCAGCAGAGAACTGGAAGGCGGCCAAATGAGGTGTCGGCTTTAGGGATGATCAGTGAGATACACCTGCTGGAGCGCGTGCTACGGATGGGTGTTGCCATCGTGACCAGTGAACTGAGATAAGGCGGAGCTTTACCTAGCATGGACTTGTAGATGACCTGGAGCCAGTGGGTCTGGCAACGAATATGTAGCGAGGGCCAGCCGATTAGAGCATACAGGTCACAGTGGTGGGTGGTATAAGGTGCTTTAGTAACAAAACGGATGGCACTGTGATAAACTGCATCCAGTTTGCTGAGTAGAGTATTGGAAGTTATTTTGTAGATGACATCGCCGAAGTCTAGGATCGGTAGGATAGTCAGTTTTACTAGGGTAAGTTTGGCGGCGTGAGTGAAGGAGGCTTTGTTGCGGAATAGATAGCCGACTCTAGATTTGATTTTAGATTGGAGATGTTTGATATGAGTCTGGAAGGAGAGTTTACAGTCTAGCCAGACACCTAGGTACATATAGATGTCCACATATTCTAGGTCGGAACCATCCAGGGTGGTGATGCTAGTCTGGCGTGCTGGTGCAGGCAGCGAACGGTTGAAAAGCATGCATTTGGTTTTACTAGCTTTTAAGAGCAGTTGGAGGCCACGGAAGGAGTGTTGTATGGCATTGAAGCTTGTTTGGAGGTTAGATAGCACAGTGTCCAAGGAAGGGCCAGAAGTATACAGAATGGTGTCGTCTGCGTAAAGGTGGATCAGGGAATGCAGCAAGAGCAACATCATTGATATATACAGAGAAAAGAGTCGGCCCAGCGTGGCTGAGGTGCACCCGTGACCGGCTCGTAAACCAGATTGCACAGCGGAGAAGGTACGGTGGGATTTGAGATGGTCAGTGATCTGTTTGTTGACTTGGTGTATTTAGGAGGTGTATTTAGAGGGCCAGTTGGTCAGGATAACGTCTATGAGGGTGCCCTTGTTTACAGATTTAGGGTTGTAACATAGCAGTAGTCTAACCTAGAAGTGACAAAAGCATGGATTAATTTTTCTGAATCATTTTTTGGACAAAGTTTCTGATTTTTGCAATGTTACGTAGATGGGAAAAAAAGCTGTCCTTGAATCAGTCTTGATATGTTAGTCAAAAGAGAGATCAGGGTCCAGAGTAACGCCGAGGTCCTTCAGTTTAATTTCAGACAACGGTACAACCATCAAGATTAATTGTCAGATTCAACATAACATCTTTGTTTCTTGGGACCTAGAACAAGCATCTCTGTTTTGTCTGTTTAAAAGTAGAACATTTGCAGCCATCCACTTCTTCCTTATGTCTGAAACACAGGCTTCCAGCGACGGCTATTTTGGGGCTTCACCATGTTTATCGAAATGTACAGCTGTGTCAGCAGCATAGCAGTGAAAGTTAACATTATGTTTCTGAATGACATCACCAAGAGGTAAAATTTATAGTGAAAACAATAGTGGTCCTAAAACAGAACCTTGAGGAACACCAAAATGTACAGTTGATTTGTCAGAGGACAAACCATTCACAAACAGAGACAAACTGATATCTTTCCGACAGATAAGATCTAAACTAGGCCAGAACTTGTCCATGTAGACCAATTTGGGTTTCCAATCTCTCCAAAATAATGTGGTGATCGACGGTATCAAAAGCAGCACTAAGGTCTAGGAGCACGAGGACAGATGCAGAGCCTCGGTCTGAAGCCATTAAAAGGTAATTTACCACCTTCACAGGTGCAGTCTCAATGCTATGATGGGGTCTAAAACCAGGCCGATAGTTTTTTATATTTTCTGGGTCAAGGTTTGGCTTTTCCAAGAGGCTTTATTACTGCCACTTTTAGTGAGTTTGGTACAGATGCGGTGGATAGAGAGGTTTATTATGTTCAACATAGGAGGGCCAAGCACAGGTGATAGGAGGGACAGGCGGCAGGTAAGGGTAATGTTTAACAACTGTTAAACATCTGAGCTTGTGGTTGTTTGTGGGGGGAAAGGGTGTGTGTGTTTCTACGGGGTTATGATGTTAGGGACAATATATGATGAATCACAATAATTGATTGCCAAAAATGTCAACTTTAATGGCAATCCTGGTTATAAGTAACAATCCTTCACATGAACTGCCTACATTATTATGCATATTATTAGTCAATTGTGGAAATTAAGATACACAATATTTGGAATATACAGTGGGGAGAACAAGGTTGGAGTCTGTTTGATTGAGTGTGTGGACAGGTGTCTTTTATACAGGTAACGAGTTCAAACAGGTGCAGTTAATACAGGTAATGAGTGGAGAACAGGAGGGCTTCTTAAAGAAAAACTAACAGGTCTGTGAGAGCCGGAATTCTTACTGGTTGGTAGGTGATCAAATACTTATATCATGCAAAAAAATGCAAATTAATTACTTAAAAATCATACAATGTGATTTTCTGGATTTTTGTTTTAGATTCCGTCTCTCACAGTTGAAGTGTACCTATGATAAGAAATTACAGACCTCTACATGCTTTGTAAGTAGGAAAACCTGCAAAATCGGCAGTGTATCAAATACTTGTTCTCCCCACTGTATACATACATACAGTTGAATTCTGAGGTTTACGTACACTTAGGTTGGAGTCATTAAAACTTGTTTTTCAACCACTCCACAAATTTCTTGTTAACAAGTCGGTTAGGACATTTGGCAAGTCGGTTAGGACATCTACTTTGTGCACGACACAAGCAATTTTTCCAAAAATTGTTTACAGACAGATTATTTCACTTATAATTCATTATATCACAATTCCAGTGGTTCAGAGGTTTACATACACTAAATTGACTGTGCCTTTAAACAGCTTGGAAAAATCCAGAAATTTATGTCATGGCTTTAGAAGCTTCTGATAGGCTAATTGACATCATTTGAGTCAGTTGGAGGTGTACCTGTGGATTTATTTCAAGGCCTACCTTCAAACTCAGTGCCTCTTTGCTTGACATCATGGGAAAATCAAAAGAAATCAGCCAAGACCTCAGAAAAAAATTGGAGACCTCCACAAGTCTGGTTCATCCTTGGAAGCAATTTCCAAACGCCTGAAGGTACCACGTTCATCTGTACAAACAATAGTACTGCTTTGTTGCAGGAGGGACTGGTGCACGTCACAAAATAGATGGCATCATGAGGGAGGAGAATTATGTGGATATATTGAAGCAACATCTCAAGACATCAGTCAGGAAGTTAAAGCTTGGTTGCAAATGGGTCTTCCAAATGGACAATAACCCCAAGCATACTTCCAAAGTTGTTGCAAAATGGCTTAAGGACAACAAAGTCAAGGTATTCGAGTGGCCATCACAAAGCCCTGACCTCAATCCTATGGAACATTTTTGGGCAAAACTGAAAAAGCATGTGCGAGTAAGGAGGCTTACAAACCTGACTCAGTTACACCAGCTCTGTCAGTAGGACATGCACAATTGGTTACGGGATCGTAAAACGTAAGTCCAATCAAAGTAAGCTAAATATGATGCGTCTGGCCATGGTTCTGATTTCTGTGTGTAAGTAGAAAAACATGTTGACTCACCCTACTTGTAGAGAAATGCCAATGCCATCCTCTCTTTCATGTTGAGAAACTGTCTATCACTCTGTCATACAGTGCACACTTGTTTTTTGTTGTCCTAGGCTACCTGGCTAAAATGCTTTCTCGCTAGTTTAACTTCCATTCATGTGCAACATTTAGCTAGTTAACATTAGCCTTCTACATATACACATAGAACTTCCATCGTCTCAACAATGTATGAATTAATAGTTGGATAGTTGGATGAGAATCGCCTTTATAATCATTGGTCAGTGTGTAGAATGAAGTAAAATCCCAAGTCAAAATCCATATCTCCATCCATGGCTAATTTAGGAAAGGGACAAGTTTTGCTAGCTAGCCACCGGAGGACAACAACGTGATGCAACAATTCTAGTTTTTCTGTCAATTATGTGTGCTCTCAATGGGATTTGATAGGAGTGACACAAATCCACGCTGCTTTCCCTTGACACTTTTTTTTTTTTTTGGTGGGCCACGACCATTCACAGTTGAGGTCGCTCAGTTTATATTAACACTGATTAGCGTCCAAATGCTCGGTGACTTCCCTATCCTTCAACGCTACAATGTTCGTTTGGAACAGACAGCATCAGATAGATGGGATGGCCTACACGTAGAGACATAGGGGCACTATTTCGCAAGATCGGATGTGTATCATGTGAGATACATTGAGCCTCTTGCGAATTTTAGGAAAATTATGAAAAACAATACTACAAAAAATATAATAATATTGATCCATTAATATAATCATATTGATCCAGCCGTAAACACACGCCACTGTGTAATGAAGCCTCTCTGATGCATTTGACAGTACAACAGACACGCCTTGTGTAAAAACAACCCGCGCGTGGGCTGGCTCACACAATGGGATAAAAAGGCGCCCCCAATCTAACCTCTCCACAATTTCCTTCAATATATCTAGCGAACATTTTACTTAAAGGGACTTGGTTTGAATAGAACCAGCAAGGTAGCTAACGTTAGATAACTAGCTAGCTTTTAAGTCGACTGTTCAGCTCTTATTAATATAAGAAAATGATTGATTTTAAAATACGGAAAGCAGAATCCAAAGATGTACCTGACATACTGCGACTGATAAAGGTAAGCCGCAAACTAAAATCACTGCTTGCTTAGCTAGAAAATCGACTTGGTTTCACCCTTCGTCACTCTTCTCCGGCGACAGTATTTCCGTGTGTATCGTTAGCTAGTTAAATACCAAAATACAACTAACTATGAAAAGCTTGTGATGGATGAAGCAAATCTTGCAAGAGTAAAGGGACAATTGACAGCAATTAAAATTGTACTTCCTTCAGGACGTTTGACGTGCCTGTAGGTACCGTAATGTTAATATAAGTGAGGAATTATTTATGGAATATAATGTACGGATTAAAAGCGCTCTCAAATTCGTGGTTGTGATGGGGTACCATAGTTGAACTTAAATCATGAGGCATTTCAAAGTTATGTTCTTCACGAATCAGCAGTGGCGACCCATCTTTCAGATTTGAGCCCCACATTCTTGGCAATTTTATATATATATCTCTATCTCGGTGCTCATCGGCCATAAGCATTGAAAATCAATCATTAGCCTGCTATTCAGTGGAGTGGCTGTGTGGTCCCAAGTCTGAGGGTCTCTTTTCCAAGTTTAAAATGATAAACATTCAACATTGGCCATGCTGTTAATGAAGCATGATTTGTGCCACGCTCAAAACAACTCAACTCAGAACTGCAAAATTTGACTTTAGTGAGTTCAAGACAACTGGGAACTTGGGAAAAACGAGCTACAACTGGCAAAATAAGTTTTGAACTTTCATCCAACTTGGAATTGTAAATCCGGTACTCGGGCCTCTTTCTAGAGCTACGACCTGAAGATCACTGACATCATAATGATTGTCCCTTTTTTTCCCCGAGTTCCCAATTGTCTTAAAAGCACCATAAATCCAGAGAATGACAGACTTTTGATAAAGTTTGACAAAATCTGCCCAGGAAGGACCGCCACACCACCTTCCTGTTCAAGTGAACACAGCACAACAAGGTGAGTCCAAAAATGTGATATGCCAGGGAGATATGTATACTGTAGCTAAGAAAGTAATACTAAGTGTATGTTGTGTAGTAAGCTGTTAGTAGCCCATGTGCCTCACCCTAATAATTTGGTCTATTTTCACCTCTTAATTTCACCTACTGTTCTGACTTGGTGGTGCACATGTAGCCTTTAACCTGTTTTTGAGAAATGTGAATATTGTAAGAGCTTTCATTGTCTGCTTATATGCCCCTTTTATGTATCCTACGTTTCTGACTTGGTGTACAGGGAGAACACTAAGAACGGCCCATGTTCTGAATTCTGTCGCTGTACATTTCAAAAGTGCTGAACAAATAGTTATATTGACTAGCTTGCTCATTAATGTCTTAATCAAAATTAGAGATTGCCTCTTATCCGCCTGTTGGCCCCTTATGCCATAGTTTGTACATCTCAATTGTCAGTAGAAACCACATTTGTTTAAGGAAGTCAGCCATATCAGCTATGTTTTTTTTAAGGCAGTAAATGAAGCTGAATTAATGGTTTCGCTGCCAGACAAGGCTCCCCTGACAGCCAGGTGTATCAGTGGTAAGCTGTTGGGTCAGCTTTATGTAGGCACCGTTTGTCACAGTGATTGTTTAGTGTTGTGTTTTTACTGGCATGCATCCCACTTTTTTTTTTTTTTTTTTTTTGACACACCAAGATTTACTTTCTAAAATCAGTAGGGTATTTATTATTAATTTGAAGATGCACTATACAAAATTCAAAAGGCACTCGCACATCTGAGCAATCTAATTTGCAGGTGCATGGCAACAATTGAACAAGATGAAGGAAAAAGGAAACCGCACACTGCTCACAATGCAGTTATGTTGTGAATTTGAACATGAAATATGTGTCTCTTGTAGATTATTCTGACGTTTTTCGTATGATGTACCCTATGACTAATGAAAACTTGCTATGTCCTCATTGAGATTTTACAGACGTGTTTAATACGCCTTATTTATACACTTTTGTAATATTTATGAAATGCATATTGTTATATTTGGTAGCACTTGTTTATTTTTCCTTTGCCTCCAACCCCCTTCGATGTGTAGAACGGATGTGGGAGGGGCCAGGTCCACATAATGGTGCAACTTTCAAAAAATCCCAAAAGCTCCGACGAAGGCCATGTGGCCGATACGTAAGCTTATTAAAGATCGCTGATACTATCAAGAGCAGTGTGCGGTTTCCTTTTTCCTTCAAGATGCACTATACAGAAATATATCTCCGTCATTTCCTGGTTGTTCAAATTCTAATAGTTATACTGAAATTAGTTTGTGAATAAATAAGCAAGTATACTGTACAGCAGGGGTCGGCAACCTAAGGGAGGGTATTTGCCTTGAATTGCCAAGCACCCCCCCCCCCCCCAAAAAAAATAAAACAATTGTATATTTATTATCTCACTTATTTTCGACAGTTAATTTTTTTTATAAACTGGAGAAAATAATTGCATGCATTGGTTATGAAATTGCATTGATATTCAGTGCAATGTTGTACAGTAATTCAAGGTATGTCAATCCTGATTAGCCATTGGGCTTTCATTTTGCAGGAGTTTCATGTTATTAGTTAAGCGCAAGACAACCCTCCTCGCCTCTACCTCCAAATTCAAAACCATGGCGGCACTAAAGATAAGATTAGTTTTCACATGGCTATCAGCTAGCAAACTTACTTTTGTTATTTAAAAAAAGTTCAGGGTGCAAAATGTCATCAGCAAAGAAAAATAAGGTAGATGTCCACTCAGAGCTGGTCCTGACCTCCCTGGGGCCCTAAGCAAAATTCTGCTAAGGGGCCCTCCTACCTGACCTGTGTAAACCATTTGCCATTGCCACACAGTCACACCTGCCACAGTCACAACTGACACCCCAGTGCTCCCACTACAATCCTCCCTCCTTTAAAACAGTTTGCTCCATCTGTTGGTCTAAGAACAAGTAAACCTATACAGAATGAGGTATAAACAAACAATATTTCTTGAATATAATATTTTCTATAGAATCTTAAGATAAGTGAATATTAACATAAGAAATTGTAGAAAATATAACACTGAGCTTTGGCTCTACTGCCTGGTAATTAGTCCAGTCCTCACAATATTATACAATTAGCTTTGTCTATACGATGTAAACCTAAGCCTATAGGCTATGGCTACAGCTGTATGTCTTAAAATAGCTAAATAAGCTGCAGCTATATGTCTTAAAATAGCTAAATAAAATGTATACAGCTGTGTGATTAGCTTTGGTTCCCTCTACAGCCTGGGTATTTTCAGCATCAGCATGGGAACCAGTCTGTCTGGACTGTCTGGAAGAAATGGAAAGTATGTCACATAGTTAGTTAAGCAGTCATTTACACAAATGCACTTCTGCCATACAATCGTAAATGTTACTAAGTGTGTAAATATTTGAATGTTTGAATTAAAATCTTCCTCTTCTGCACTTTCTTGAGGCAAAATCATCAATGATGTCATCATAGGACATGTGTTTCCCCACATCATGATTTATGGTCATGATGGCCAGACCACTCATACGTTCATGATTTATGGTCATGATGGCCAGACCACTCATACGTTCATGATTTATGGTCATGATGGCCAGACCACTCATACGTTCATGATTTATGGTCATGATGGCCAGACCACTCATACGTTCATGATTTATGGTCATGATGGCCAGACCACTCATACGTTCCTGTGACATGGAAGACTTTGGGTAGCTTTTGATGAGCTTTTATTTGAAAAGCTCCTCTCTGCCGACGTTACTGGTAGGGTGACTGCAATTCTTAGGGCTATCCCAAAGGCTAGGATAGAGTTCCTCCAGAGAAAGGAGAAAGGAAAGCAGCAGAGAAAGGAAAGCAGCTCACAGGCAGTCATCTTATCTGATGGCAGATCAGGTAAATTCTGAATCTCGTGTGCCAGATCCATTCCACTGATGTCAGTCATCGCTGAAGGTTAGTGTCTTCGATGCAGTGAGCCTTCAAAGATGCACTGCGCCCTCCTGGGTGGCAACCAAGGTTGCCAGGTGCACGGTGTTTCCTCCGACACATTGGTGCGGCTGGCTTCCGGGTTGGATGCGCGCTGTGTTAAGAAGCAGTGCGGCTTGGTTGGGTTGTGTTTCAGAGGAACACTCTTCTATCTTGTCACTCCATGACGTTTATGTTCACGTGTTTCTTCAAAACACTCCATCTTTGTGTGCCAGCTGAAAAGAAGCTATTGCACATACCCAACTGCATCTTTTGAAGATTTGGCAGCATCTGCAATGACACGTTTTAGACATTTGCTCCTGGTGACTGCTAATTGTACAGTTCAATATAATGAAGTACTTTGTCTCTTGAGTCACTACTGCTTCCAGAATCTTGTCACTCACAATCTGTATCAGCTCATTCTGTGTGCGCTTCCTAAGGTAATGAGCAGGTGTCTTGCCATCTTTCATTTTGCTGAGATTTTCCATAAAGGTCAAATTTTTGCCAATAATTCAACCTCTTTTATGAAGTTTCCATTGTCTGGTTGAAGAGTTTGTCTGAAACCCTGAATGCTATGCTTCTTTCAGCCAGAGACTGGGTGATACTTATTAAATGTGTAAGGACATCCTGCCATGTCTTTCTTTCAGCCTCCAAAATGGTCATTTATATTTGGTCAAGAGTCTGTCCCCGACTTAGGAGCACATCAAGTTCTCTTCACTTAATCATATTGTCTGTGTGTTCAGGACTAGCCTCATGGTGTTTCAGAATGCTGTTGATATTTGACCAGTCATTCACACCTTCCTTTATTATTTTGTAGTCTTCTGTAGAAAAGAGCTTACTGCTAAAACAATACACAGCGTTGTTTTAGATTAGGTATGAAAGCCACCTCCTGGTAATCTAATCCCCATTTGACAGCTGTCTCTGTAATAAACCTCTTCTAGACTTGTCTTTAGGGTAAGAAATACAGTCCTGGTTTGAATGGACCTCTGCGCATTAACTTTGGTGGAGCAGGAACTGTTCTATTAGGGTCTGAACTGCTTGTATCTGATGCTGGCTGTACACCTCTGGTTGTGCTAGTACTGGCTGAGGCTGCCAGTACTTCACCTGGGTCTGTGTTAGTACTTGCTGTATTGGGTCTGTGTTAGTATTTGCTGAAGCCAGCTGCATCAGTCCTATTCAAACTGGTTCCCCCAGATTTCCTTGCATGCATTTTCAAATATAAAATATTATTTATACTATGGCTTGGCTGAATACTTAATGGTTATAATTTACTGAGAGATGTGCATCCATATTGCCCACTATACCCAGCTGATCAACATTTTAAATTCAATATATAGATCAATGTCAGTCCATTGCTTTCCATCTTGCATTAGTCCAGAGTTGTAACTAAACCTTGACTGAGATGCTAGATAATCATTGTCTTGTTTTAAAATGAAGTGAGCCTATGAGGAGTTCAATCACGCCCATATATTGGCTGGACTGGTCCCCACAGTGGTTGCTGCTGGAAAGCTTGAATTTAATTTCGTTTACGCGCATATGAACGCACGACGCGGTTCTTTTCCGAGCTGCAGTTTATAAACACCGTTACCCGTTGGCGTTTTATCAAACGTAATAAATAGTTGTATTTCACTCTCACTTTTGTCACGCACAAAGTCACAGAACACAGCCCATGAAGTGGCTGGCAAGCAAGCAAGACACAGAGAGGCAAAGAGATGCACTGCAAGCTAGCGCATCAATTTAACGGTAATGTTATTTGCTGAGATCAAACTTGGAGAGGATAACACAAGTTTACCTGATTACTGTTTCCGCAATTCACTATCATTGTTTTTTTCTCTCTTTTCGTTACCAGAAGGATAGTTCCGCTTTATCCTCTCATCGAAGTTGTAAACATTGACACAAAGGGGAGGCGGGCCCTTGCGTAATTTGCGGGGCCCTACGCAACTTGCGTATAGAGCTGCCCGGCTCTGTTTCCACTCATCTATTGCCTCTTGAACAAAGGAATATAGATTTGGTTTACTGAAGGATCGGGCTGTTTGCGCTCTCTTGTAAAATTGTTGTTTGTTGTACGTCAAGTGTACCGCGTCATTTTTAAACGACACATGGAACAACTTCAAGGATGAGGCAGATGAGGCAGACAAGGCTGAAGGGCCGTGTCCAGGTATGCAAAGCAGTGTGTTTACAAATCGAAATGCAGTCAAAAATCAAGCTACAGAGGGGAGCTACAAAGTTGCGTAGTGCATTGCTAAACATACAAAGCCATTTACTGATATTTTTAATGGAGGAAATATCAAGGAGGCTTTCCTCAGTAGTTCGCAGGCTTTATTTTATGGATTTCCTAAAATGCACAATCATCTCAAAGATTAAAGTCATTCCTGTGTCTGCCAGAACTATTCAAAGGTGCATTACTGAGATGGTTGAAAATGTAAATGAGCAGCAAACTGTAACGTTAAAAGGTGCACCTGTGTTTAGTGTGGCTCTTGATGAGAGTGGATATGAATGACATTCCACGTCTGGCAGATCCACGTATCTATGTGAACAGATCTTTAAACACACGAAGTCAACCCTGAGCCCCTCACTCAGCCGGCTGACAACGGACCGCTCCGACGTCTGTGTGCAGCTCAGCCTCCAAATATAGCCCAGATATTACGGGGCTCGGCAAAGGAAAGCGGGGACAAGGATCGCACTAAATCGGTAATATGTGATTTTCAATACCACATTATATAACCTTGTAATGTTTATGCCAGTTAATTTCAACAAGTAGTAATGAGAACCTGTGGGTTGCTTGGGATTTGGAATAAGACACGGGAGACGGAGTAGGCTACAATTCTTAGCAGATAAGAATATTTTTTTCCTTACATTCAGTTATGTTTAGAGCTGTTGGTAGGCCTAACTAACAGTCGTCTGTTTAAAAATATATATAAACTTTTTTGAAAGACAATATATAACTTTTGAATCATGTATATTATTTGTCCTTTATAGTTCTGTAGCCTATATTGAAATGGGACACAAACACATGAAAGAATAGCAATTTATACACTTATTATTATAATAAACGAAGATGTATAAATCATATTTCCAAGTGTTCTAACGAAATGTCCATATATAATCAATCGAGATGTCTGATAGATGCAATTTAAAACGGCAGAAGACACTTGAAACGAAATATTGATAAAACGCATCAAGTGAATATTGTCCACAAATCAAAACTATAAATAAAACCAACATTTGGTAGGCTTTACGAAACAAATATACATAAAGCCACTACAAACAAAATAAAACATCTCTGAGGAGGTCATTTGCTAATTTACATATTTTTGCGATTACTATTCACAAACAAGTTAGTCAGGAGAGTCTGTCCAAACAATCAAGTCACAATAAGGCCGAATTCAAATGCAGACCTCAAAATTAAAATGACCATCGCTTTAAAACTGCTGACCACAACTGCATAATGCAATGGAATACGAGACATAACATCAAAGGAATTACTTACAATCATCAAGGACGCTTGCCAAACAAGAACGACCAAACAATGGCGAAAATCAGGAAGTACAATAAAAAGATCTGTAGCTGCGTTTTAAAAATAGCGAAGACCGCGCCGGATTCAACACCTTGAACAGCGCCTTGGTGCGGCATTGCTCATCGGATGCTGGTAGGCCTATAGTGGAGCCCCGTGGTGCTAATGGACAGCACAGCACCTCTGTTTATAGCGAGCTATGGAATAGACTGCATCCGTTTGTAAGCATTTAGACATTCAGACAAATTCTAATGCAAATATGAAAATCATAACTGGCACGCAGATCGTTAGAAATGGTAGGTTAAATTGTCTCTCCACACAAAAGCTGCCGATCCCTGGTGTAGAGAATCATTGTACCATCTAAACTGCTGGGAAATATATTTTCCAGAACCAAACATTGTATTTTCAGCTGTTTGAAGCTGGTGTACAAAACCGAAAATAAGACCCAAAAACTAAACGGGAAGCATAGAAATAGCACACACGCTTCTTATACTTGCTTTCTATAACTCACATTTCTATGTGTATTTGGTCAAGTCGCCACAAAAGTTACATATTGCAGCTTTAAAAGTTTAGAAATGGATGTACCAATCAGTTTGCCCCTTTTAACCCCCCTGTATAGATACGGTAAAGGATTCATTGGAGTGCAATGTGCATTTGCCAGATAAGCGCACATTCCACAAACCTCATCTAACAACGTGGATATTCGTCATCCGTCATGAACAATGTGTTGTAACAGACCCACAATGTGGTTAAGTCCAATTTGGATTGATTTGGCTGTTTTCGCTGCATAACATGGAGAAGGGGAAAAAAATGCAGGTTTAGAAGAAGTAACTGTTAAATGCTAACTCCCGTTAGAATAAGCGGGTTAGCATGGCTGGCATACATACATCTTTGATGTTAGTCAGTGTTTAACCGTGATGCAGTTGATTGGTTACTATGACTTGAACATGTTTTGGGGTTGACATCCATTCAAGCGTTATATTCCGATTCTTTTAATGAGAAATATGAACATGATAAATAAGAGTTCGCTATATACAGAGTCAGAGTCTGTACCAAATTTACAATGTGCAGGGATACTGGAATATTTGAGGTATACATTTTTATGTAGGCAGCGATTAGGAGAAAGGGACTGATAGCAATATTAATTTTTAAAAAATCGTAAACGGCATAAGGTGGTGGCGGGGTGTGCGTTAGTGTTTTCATAACACTATCTTCTCTGTCATAGATGGGTATTTTACGTTCTGGTCAAATCACCGAAAAAATTACACGACTTTTGATCTCGATCATTGAATCTCTTGAACCTCCCCCTGAATACTTTAATTACTTTTATTTTGTAATGTGACCCAAATGAACTACCCTCAAGTGCATTTATTTATATCCGTTAAGAACAAATTATGTTTTATATATTTTTTTTACCCCTTTTTCTCCCAAATTTCGTGGTATACAATTGGTAGATAGTCTTGTCTCATCGCTGCACTCGGGAGAAGCGAAGGTCGAGAGTCGTGCATCCTCCGAAACTTGACACACTTGCCCACTTAACCCAGAAGCCAGCCGCACCAATGTTTCGGAGGAAACACTATGCACCTGCTGACGCAATGGGACAAGGACATCCGTGCCTAACCTGGACGACGCTGGGCCAATTGTGCGCCACCCCATAGGTCTCCTGGACTCAACCAGAATATCTAGTGGCACAGCTAGACTGCGATGTAGTGCCTTAGACCACTGCGCCACTCGGGAGGCTAGAACAAATTCTTAATTTCAAATGACGGCCAACCCCGGCCAAAGCCTCTAATAACCCGACAACGCTGGGCCATTTGTGAGGATAATGTTGTATACACTGATCTTTACAGGAAACCCACTGATTGCAACAGTTTCAGGGCTGATAGCTGTCACCTGATTCCCTTGAAAAACAGTTTGCTCTCGAGACAATTTTGTCAAATAAAAATATGGATCGAAACATGGCTGAGATTCAAGGAAAGAGAGTACAACAATTAATACTGCTGTTGAGAATTTAAAACAAATCGAGATATGATCTCATTCAAGGAAGCATTATTGCGTCATACTACGCACTATTCAAAGTGCTCTGAACAAATTAAGGTGAACCGTTTACAAACATTGGCACATTCTAATATCCGATGAGAGTATCATAATGTGTTTTCAGACCCGCCCTTGGGGGTGACCTTGACCATTTTATCGTTTAAACAAGAGGTCGCCTGGATCTTCTAATTTAAATATTATTTTTCCCTTCGGTGTCAAAGTAGAGTTTGATCTGAAGTCATTCTTGTGATTGTGTTTTTGCTCTCAATTGTAAATAATATTTGTAGGCCTATGTAGCCAAATTGTATTTATGATCTTATCCATTCATGCTTTTTTTTATATCTCTAAATCAAGCCACAGCCAGCCATGATTACAGACACCTGTGTCCTTTCAAACTATATAAACTAGTGACATGCAATGTTTGTCATTATACCCTGATGAAGACAGCTTGGCTATTGAAAAGTTGGTTATATAATGATTGCTTCTGAGCTCCTAGTGTGCAACTCTATTTTTCCAAGGGTTCTACTCTGCTAGCTATTACCTCACCTATACATGCTGACCACACCACTCGCGTTAGGTGTGCAAGCGTTGCAAAATAAATGTACACATGTTATTCAGTCATTTCATCCAAACTGCTCACGCAGGTTAACGAATGTCTGGTAGCCAGGCGCTAAAATAGAACTGAGTTCTATAATTGACGCGCTGCAAGTCCTGCCTCTCCCATCTCCTCATTGGTTTTTATGAGCATATGCCCACGTGTGTGATTGAAAGATGAACTGAGGTCCACACTCCAGGCCAGTTGGTGGTGGTAATGCACCTTAAAGTTGGTTGATAGTAAACAGTATATACTTTATGGCAGCAGCATAAGTGGTGGGTGTGTATGTGTGCAAAGGCAGATATACAGTGCCTTCAGAAATGAGTCATACCCCTTGACTTATTCCACACTTTGTTGCGGTACAGCCAGTGGTGTAGTGGTGCCTGGAGAGGTGGGTATACTCCATTCTTTAAAAAAATGTCCCAACCTGGCCCCTGGGCTTTTTCACCCTGTGTGAAAAATTAGATGACAAACAGTGACATGTACTCTGAATGACCTAAATTGATAAATCCCATTTTGCGCTTTCAACGTCAGGCCAAGGCCAACCTACGATGGAGTTCATTCGGAAAGTATTCAGACCCCTTTACTTTTCCCACATTGTTACGTTACAGCCTTGTTCTAAAATGGATTAACTAAAATAAATCTTCACATCTTCCCACAATACCCCATAATGATGAAGTGGAAAAAGGTTTTTAGACATTGTTGCACATTTTATAAAAAAAAAAAAAAACGATACCTTATGTAAATAAGTATTCAGACCCTTTACTATGAGACTCTAAATTGAGCTCAGGTGCATCCTGTTTCCATTGATCA
Source organism: Oncorhynchus mykiss (assembly GCF_013265735.2). NCBI lineage: Eukaryota > Metazoa > Chordata > Actinopteri > Salmoniformes > Salmonidae > Oncorhynchus > Oncorhynchus mykiss. The sequence goes on from NC_048579.1 coordinate 14,197,518, forward strand.
TCCTTGATGGTTCTACAACTTGATTGGAGTCCACCTGTGGTAAATTCAATTGATTGGACATGATTTGGAAAGGCACACCTGTCTATATAAGGTCCCACAGTTAACAGTGCATGTCAGAGCAAAAACCAAGCCATGATGTTGAAGGAATTGTCCGTAGAGCTCCGAGACGGGATTTTGTTGAGGCACAGATCTGGGGAAAGATACCAAAACAATTTTGCAGCATAGAAGGTTCCCAAGAACACAGTGGCCTCCATTTCTTAAATGGAAGAAGTTTAAAACCACGAAGACTCTTCCTAGAGCTAACCGCCTGGCCAAACTGAGCAATTGGGGGAGAAGGGCCTTGGTCACTCTGACCGAGCTCCGGAGTTCCTCTGTGGAAATGGGACAACCATCTCTGCAGCACTCCACCAATCAGACCTTTATGGTAGAGTGGCCAGATGGAAGCCATTCCTCAGTAAAATACACATGACCGCACGCTTGGAGTTTGCCAAATGGCTCCTAAAGGACTCTGACCAAATACAGGGGTGCCAAGCTTGTAGCATCATACTCAGTTGTAATAGCTGCCAAAGGTGCTTCAACAAAGTACTGAGTAAAGGGTCTCAAGACTTATGTGATAATTCATTTTTATATTTAATGCATTTGTATAACATTTCTAAAAACCTGTTTTTGCTTTGTCATTATAGGGTATTGTGTGTAGATTGATGGGAAAAAATATTTATTCCATTTTAGAATAAGGCTGTAATGTAACAACATGTCTCAAAAGTCCAGGGGTCTAAATACTTTCAGAACACATTATATATGAATTAATTAGGCCCTAATCTATGGATGTTCTTGACTGGGAATACAGATGCATCTGTCACAGATACCTTAAAAAAAAACGTAGGGGTGTGGATCATAAAACCAGTCAATATCTGGTGTGACCACCATTTGTCTCAAGTACTGCAACATCTTCTTCGCATAGAGTTCATCAGGCTGATTGTGGAATGTTGTACCACTCCTCTTCAATGGCTGTGTGAAGTGGCTGGATATTGGCAGGAACTGGAACACACTGTCGTACACGTTGATCCCGAGCATCCCAAACCTGCTCAATGGGTGTCTGGTATGCAGGCCATGGCAGAATTGGGACATGTTCAGATTCCAGGAATTCTGTACAGATCCTTGCGACATTTGTTTCTCCATAAGAATGTCCATTCAGTTTCTGAGGTGAGCCATCCTTTTACGCAACGATACATCAGACTGACAGATGCTGTCCATGTTCACTTCATGGATCTCTTTTCTTGCCACAGTCATTGATTATTTTTTTTTATAGAGGAGTTATTATACGCCCAGTGGATTATGTTTGTGTATGCTTATGTGTACTATTTAGGTTATCATAGCACTTGAGTGTGCTTTTTCAGTGTAGGCCTGTTATGAGAGTTAGTGATAAAGGTTGTTGAGCCTACAGAGTATGTTTCCTTCAGTATTAATGCCCCACCCATTCCGGTGTCTTGTAGGATCCAGTGAGATTCCACCATTCAGTTATGTACTGATGCACTAGTCATTGTGTTACTACTCCCACCTAGTGGTGCTTTAGATTAGGCCCTTTATGTGTTCACCTGTTACAGTGATGACACCACTAGGTGTCACTAGGTGTCACAATAAAGGCAAGTAACGTCATTGTATAATTGCTGTATATTTTTCCTGGTTATTGTTAATGGCAGTCTGCATTCTGCTTCCTCCCTATAGGACAACCACACAAATTACTATCCCCTTTCCACAGTTATGGATCAGTGGTACAAGCAGTAGCTTTTCTAGGGTTCAAGCCATAGCCCTGCACATATTGTGGTGTTATTTACTCTGTTCCTTCAGTAAACTACAAGCCAACCGTTTACTGTGTCTTTCCATCATTGCGTTATGACCAACGCCCGGAGGGGAACGCACCCTAACCAGAAACCTAAGAATATTACAGTCCTTTAGCCCTCCATTACACGTATCTGTAAACTGACCATCATTTCCTTCTAACTATACAGCACAAAATGATTACAATTTGGAGTCTGAAAATGACCTCCCTAAACATTGGTCCTTGACTGTCAGGTACTCATTGCAGCTGGTGATATCACCTAGATAGAAAGAATAAAGGGAAAGTCAAGAAGAACATAGGACCCAAGGCCAAGAACACAGAACAATGAGACAGAATTCACCGGATGTATAAATGTGAAGCATCTGTTTCGTGTTTTCCTCTCACTACCAAATATGGTAGTGAGAGGAAGCCCTTTGGGCGGGAGTGGGAGAAGATGGCGCGAGATGGATTTTGACATTCTGAACAATCTTTATCAATGAAACATTTGAGAAGCATACAGTTTTCTGTTTCCAAAACTAGAATCAGTCCACTCTGTTACAAAGTTTTGTAGACTTGACTTACCTAATTGTTTATAGAGAAGACTTTGTTTAGGATAAGTGCACTAGATAGTGGGTGTCTTCCAATGAACCTCATGCATATTCAAATGGTCCTCATCCTCTTCTTGGCGATAGCTAGCTAGCTTCTCCCAAGTAGATATCTAGCTAAATCACAACTCCCAAAGAACAGAAAAACCGTACTTGGCTTATAGCTAGAAATCGATGTCTTTGCATGTTTTGCCACTACTAGTACTGCGTCTGTGAATCAACTTTTTATAACGATAAGAAACATGTCATCAATAAATACCTTGTTTAGTGTAAAATGTTATCAGTGATTTTGTTTAGGGCGAGGAGAAGCAATATATAAAAAATACATCATTATGCAAGGCTAATTTCCAACTTGATTATTCAATTGTTGAGCTGAAATCTCGTGTTTCTTGTCAAAGATACTGATAACTACTGCAATTATTATGAATATGAGGCTATGTGTAGCAATCGGCTGCAATGCAGTCAAGAAAAAGGGAGAAATAATTTTTCCAGTTTCCAACAGGTGTTGAAAGGTATGTAATGTTTTTATAATTTACATTTTTTACTTAACCTTTTATTAAATGGCCAAACCCGGACGACGCTGGGCCAGTTGTGCGCCTCCTTATAGGACTCCCAATCACCGCCGGATGTGATTCAGCCTGGATTCAAACCAGGGACTGTCGTGTCACCTCTTGCACTGAGATGCTGTGCCTTAGACTGCAATGCCAATCGGGAAGGTAATGTATAGGTGTGTAATAAATAATGAGACAATGCATTTTGAAGTAACTATTGCATGGTGAGGCACACGTCATTGATTGCACAATCAGTAGTGTGCAGTATCCATGACTACCCATCGAATCAATCAACAAAGCAATTAAAACATCTTTGCCATGAAGGGTTATGGTTGATTTACCTTAACGTTTCACAAGAGCCAGACAGAGAGAAAGCTGAGCAGACAAAGAGTGTGCATGCAAGAAAGAGGCAGGCAAAGAGAAAGACACAAAGCGAGATGGAGAGACAGCCAGAGAGAGACAGAGCGACAGATCCAGAAAGAGCCAAAGCAAGAGATTCAGAGAGAGAGCCAAAGAGAGAGCTTGACACATTGGAAAGAATACAAAAACAGAGTAAACTAGAATGCTATTTGGCCCTAAAGGGAAAGTACAGTGGCAGAATACTTGACCACTGTGACTGACCCAAAATTTAAGGAAAGCTTTGACTATGTACAGACTCAGTGAGCATAGCCTTTCTATTGAGAGGCTGCCATAGGCAGACCTGGCTCTCAAGAGAAGACACTATGTGCTCACTGCCCACAAATGAGGTGGAAACTGAGCTTTTATTTTACCAGGTAAGTTAACTGCGAACACATGCTCATTTACAGCAACGACCTGGGGAATAGTTACAGGGGAGAGGAGGGGGGATGAATGAGGCAATTTATACGTTTGGTGATGATTAGGTGTCCATGATGGTGTGAAGGCCAGATTGGATAACACTCTTACGATAAGTGCCATGGGATATTTAGTGACCACAGAGAGTCAGGACACCCGTTTAACGTCCCATCCGAAGACTGCACCCTACACAGGACAATGTCCCCAATAACTTTCCTGGCAACCAGTGAACCATAATGACATTTGAAATGTATTTTATTCTTTTGGAACTTTAGTGAGTGTAATGTTTACTGTTCATTTGATTTAACTTTCATTTTCTGTTTCACTTGCTTTGGCAATGTAAACATATGTTTCCCATGCATATAAATCCATTTGAAATGAATTGAGAGCCAGAGAACTACAGAGCCAGAGAGAGAACTACAGAGCCAGAGAGAGAACTACAGAGCCAGAGAGAGAACTACAGAGCCAGAGAGAGAACTACAGAGCCAGAGAGAGAACTACAGAGCCAGAGAGAGAACTACAGAGCCAGAGAGAGAACTACAGAGCCAGAGAGAGAACTACAGAGCCAGAGAGGGAACTACAGAGCCAGAGAGAGAGAACTACAGAGCCAGAGAGAGAACTACAGAGCCAGAGAGAGAACTACAGAGCCAGAGAGAGAACTACAGAGCCAGAGAGAGAACTACAGAGCCAGAGAGAGAACTACAGAGCCAGAGAGAGCAAGCCAGAGAGAGAACTACAGAGCCAGAGAGAGAACTACAGAGCCAGAGAGAGAACTACAGAGCCAGAGAGAGAACTACAGAGCCAGAGAGAGAGAACTACAGAGCCAGAGAGAGAACTACAGAGCCAGAGAGAGCAAGCCAGAGAGAGAACTACAGAGCCAGAGAGAGAACTACAGAGCCAGAGAGAGAACTACAGAGCCAGAGAGAGAACTACAGAGCCAGAGAGAGAGAACTACAGAGCCAGAGAGAGAGAGAACTACAGAGCCAGAGAGAGAGAACTACAGAGCCAGAGAGAGAGAACTACAGAGCCAGAGAGAGAGAACTACAGAGCCAGAGAGAGAACTACAGAGCCAGAGAGAGAACTACAGAGCCAGAGAGAGAACTACAGAGCCAGAGAGAGAACTACAGAGCCAGAGAGAGAACTACAGAGCCAGAGAGAGCAAGCCAGAGAGAGAACTACAGAGCCAGAGAGAGAACTACAGAGCCAGAGAGAGAGAACTATAGAGCCAGAGAGAGAACTACAGAGCCAGAGAGAGAACTACAGAGCCAGAGAGAGAACTACAGAGCCAGAGAGAGAACTACAGAGCCAGAGAGAAAGCCAGAGAGAGAACTACAGAGCCAGAGAGAGAACTACAGAGCCAGAGAGAGAACTACAGAGCCAGAGAGAGAACTACAGAGCCAGAGAGAGCAAGCCAGAGAGAGAACTACAGAGCCAGAGAGAGAACTACAGAGCCAGAGAGAGCAAGCCAGAGAGAGAACTACAGAGCCAGAGAGAGAACTACAGAGCCAGAGAGAGCAAGCCAGAGAGAGAACTACAGAGCCAGAGAGAGAACTACAGAGCCAGAGAGAGAACTACAGAGCCAGAGAGAGAACTACAGAGCCAGAGAGAGAACTACAGAGCCAGAGAGAGAACACTACAGAGCCAGAGAGAGAGAACTACAGAGCCAGAGAGAGAGAACTACAGAGCCAGAGAGAGAGAACTACAGAGCCAGAGAGAGAGAACTACAGAGCCAGAGAGAGAGAACTACAGAGCCAGAGAGAGAGAACTACAGAGCCAGAGAGAGAGAACTACATAGCCAGAGAGAGAGAACTACAGAGCCAGAGAGAGAGAGAGAACTACAGAGCCAGAGAGAGAGAACTACAGAGCCAGAGAGAGAGAACTACAGAGCCAGAGAGAGAACTACAGAGCCAGAGAGAGAGAACTACAGAGCCAGAGAGAGAGAACTACAGAGCCAGAGAGAGAGAACTACAGAGCCAGAGAGAGAGAACTACAGAGCCAGAGAACTACAGAGCCAGAGAACTACAGAGCCAGAGAGAGAACTACAGAGCCAGAGAGAGAACTACAGAGCCAGAGAGAGAGAACTACAGAGCCAGAGAGAGAACTACAGAGCCAGAGAGAGAGAACTACAGAGCCAGAGAGAGAGAACTACAGAGCCAGAGAGAGAGAACTACAGAGCCAGAGAGAGAACTACAGAGCCAGAGAGAGAGAACTACAGAGCCAGAGAGAGAGAACTACAGAGCCAGAGAGAGAGAACTACAGAGCCAGAGAGAGAGAACTACAGAGCCAGAGAGAGAGAACTACAGAGCCAGAGAGAGAGAACTACAGAGAGAGAGAACTACAGAGAGAGAGAACTACAGAGAGAGAGAACTACAGAGCCAGAGAACTACAGAGCCAGAGAGAGAGAACTACAGAGCCAGAGAGAGAGAACTACAGAGCCAGAGAGAGAGAACTACAGAGCCAGAGAACTACAGAGCCAGAGAACTACAGAGCCAGAGAACTACAGAGCCAGAGAACTACAGAGCCAGAGAACTACAGAGCCAGAGAACTACAGAGCCAGAGAGAGAGAACTACAGAGCCAGAGAGAGAGAACTACAGAGCCAGAGAGAGAGAACTACAGAGCCAGAGAGAGAGAACTACAGAGCCAGAGAGAGAACTACAGAGCCAGAGAGAGAACTACAGAGCCAGAGAGAGAGAACTACAGAGCCAGAGAGAGAACTACAGAGCCAGAGAGCGGGAGACAGCCAGAGAGCGAAAGCCGTAGAGACAGGCAGCCAGAGAGAGAAAGCCCAAGAGAGACAGACAGGAGAGAGAAAGAGACAGACGGACAGTGCAGAGCCCCACCTGTTTTGAGCCCCACATTTTTAGCAAAATAATAATAAATAAATAACAGGTCTTGCCTGTTTTGCATGTTATTTTGGCATTAATACGTGTCACATCAGTTTGCAAACAATGTACAAAAAAATATATATAATTGAGTTAATTAAGCCGCATACAAACATGGTCTCTTTTTTTTTTATTTTATTTTTTATTAAGGCAGCTCAAAAATGCCGGCGTTTCAGCCTAGCTCAGTGCTTTCTGTGGTGGTGGGGCAAGCCAGCAGAAAATACATAGCTTTGCGCTGTGATTGGCTCTGTGTTCTGTCACTCATGGGGAAGCTACATCACCGCAAAGTGTAAGGGGATATACCTCGGAAATTCTAGCCCTTTGGCTACTGACATAGCGTTACATTAAAGTGCCCATCCAAGAAGGCTCAAGGTCATTGGCCACAGATAAAATGACGTCAAATCACGTTATATGTACAGTAGCTTTGATTGGACTGATCATGTCAAAATCATACTTTCAAAATCATAGCTAGCAGTCATCATCATGAATCAAGTCGACAATCTACTGGCAAATCCTTTTCAATCCTTGTCATATGAAGAGAAATTATAGATAAAACGTATTGGTGCTCATCAGTTTTTAAGGGTCTCTTTTCATAGATTAAAATGATAAACATTGGCCATGCTGTCAATAAAGCACAATTTGTACCGAGCTCAAAACAACTTAACTAGGAACTGCAAAATCTGACTTTAGTGAGTTCAAGACAACTGGGAACTCGGGGAGGAAAAACTAGCTACGACTGGGAAAATATGTTTTGAACTTTTATCTAACTCAGAATTGTAAATCGGGAACTCTGGCCTCTTTCCAGAAGATCACTGACGTCGTCAAGAGTCTAGATTTTTTTCTCCCCCTGAGTTCCCAGTTGTCATGAAAGCACCATAAATCCAGAGAATGCCAGACTTTGATAAAGTTTGATAACAATTTGCCCACGAAGCACCGCCGTGCCACCTTCCTGTTCAAGTGAACACAGCACAACAAGGTGAGTCCAAACATGTATTGTATGCTGCTGCATAAATTATGTAATATGCCAGGGAGATATTTATATACTGTAGCTAAGAAATTAATACTATGTGTATGTTGTGTAGTAAGCTGTTAGTAGCCCATGTGCCTCACCCTAACCATTTGGTCTATTTTCACCTCTTAATTTTGCCTACTGTTCTGATTTGGTGCACAAGTAGCCTATAACCTGTTTTTGAAAAAACGTAATCATCGACTATTGTAAGAGCTTTCATTGACTACTTTATATGCCCCCTTTATTTATCCCACGGTTCTGACTTGGTGTACAGGAAGAACACTAAGAACGGTCCATGTTCTGAATTCTGTCGCTGTAAATTTCAAAAGTGCTGAACAAATTGTCATATTGACTACGTCCGTCCTAGCTCGCTCATTGTCTTAATTGAAATTACAGATTGCCTTTTATCCACTTGTCGTCCCCTTATAACATAGTTTGTACATCTCAATTGTCAGTAGAAACCACATTTGTTTAAGCAAGTCAGTCATGTCAGCTTTTTTAAGGCAGTAAATGAGGCTGAACTGTTTCGCTGCCAGACAAGGCTCTGCTGATAGCCAGGTGTAGCAGTGGTATAGTGCAATTAATGTATTGTTTAGTGTTGTTGTGTAGTGGCTTTGCTGGCATGCATCCTACTTTATTTATATTTTTTGTCACACCAAGATTTGCATGCTAAAATCGCAACTGGTTAAGACTACTGTATCATTGTAGATTTATCTGATGAGCAAGGTGTCTGTGGCTCTAGTGGCAATGAGTCAGATGTCTACAGAACAGTTAGAACAGGTCTATAATAATACACACACACACTTTTATATCTTATATGCCTTTGTTAAAGAATCTCAAGCCCAATGCCTAGGCTTAAAGAAGGATATTTTACTACACAAGCATTAGTAAGGTTTAATAGAAAATGCCCTCACACTCTGCAGCAGCACGTCAGCCACGCCTGTGTGTTCGTTCTCACAGGCATACGTCAGCTCTGTCTCCCGTCGGCTTGGACATTGAGCAAACAGTTCGATGTCGGCCCGGCCTTGATGAGGAAGTCGACCACCTTCAGGGTACCCCATCAGCAGGGCAGTCTCCTGGGCCTCACCTGTCTGACTATTGATGTTGGCACCTGCAGACAACCGAGGGAGGATATAAGAGGGTTCTGCTTGGAACACACTTTAAAGTACCAATCTATTCCCACTGTTGGCTATTTCAATTTGTTTTGGAAAAGCCAAAAAGCCATCAACTCAATAAGTTTGAAACTGTATCTGAATATAACTTTATTTTGGGGTTTTCATATTTCGCCTCAACACTGAGCTTTGATAGTAAATATGGTAGGTAAAGTCGTTCAACAAAAGCACTGGTTTATTTCAAACACACACAGAGAAGCCCATACCTCTTGCCAAAAGCAGGGGGCTACCTAGGATAGGAGTGTGTGACTGGCAGGAGGCTACCTAGGATAGGAATGCGTGACTGGCAGGAGGCTACCTAGGATAGGAGTGCGTGACTGGCAGGAGGCTACCTAGGATAGGAGTGTGTGACTGGCAGGGGGCTACCTAGGATAGGAGTGAGTGACTGGCAGGGGGCTACCTAGGATAAAAGTTGGCAAGTGCCTGGCAGGGGGCTACCATCTCCTCTTGGCCCTCTCATGCAGCCTCCATGAGTAGAGTGTATCCCTCATCATTGATCTCCAGGTTTGCGCACCTCTCAATCAGCAGGGCAGCCAGCTATACGTGTGTGTGTGTGTGTCCCACACAGGCCGCCAAAAGATTCAGCAGGCATGTTGACCTGTGCCCCTTCTGTCCAACAGCAGCCAGTATCTGTGTGTGTACTCAACATGCACACAGCACTCATGGAAGATTGTATCTCATCAGCCCCTGCCTCTAACAGGAAACGCCATGTCCAGGTGCGTCAGGACAAGAGGAACAATGATAAACAATGCTCTGGGTGCTTCTTCCTTACAATTAAATTTCCTGTTTTAACATTCCCTCTTTGTCAACAGAAGTGACAATATTAGATCACTAATGCAATGTGTCAGATGTCTCCTGTGTGGATTTGTACAGTGTTACACAGGGAGTGATGGACACCTTTGCTGATGAGGAACTGAACACACGTGTCCCCCTCTGCAGTCATCAGAGGAATTCTGGTTATAAGACAAACAGCAGTGAGTGAAGTGGACACACGGAAACTCATGAGCAGCAATGTATTCAGAGAGAGAGAGAGAGAGACATTGTAAACAGCATGTGCATGACTGAATAGGTTAAAGTGGCAATATGTAACTTATTGGGCGACACAACCAAATGTTAGTTATAGATCTGTCATTCTCATTGAAAGCAAGTCTAAGACGCAGTAGATCTATTGTATGCTATTTCTATGCTTCCCGTTTTTGCATATTTTACTTTCGGTTGGTACACCAGATTCAAAAAGCTGAAAATACAATATTTTTGGAAATATATTTCACAGCGGTTTAAATGGTACAATGCTTCTCTACACTAGATTATTTTGTCGCAAACTGTAATTAGGCAAACTTTTAGAATTTTAGCAACCAGAAAATGGACAAGCAACTAGCTACAGTTGAAGTCGGAAGTTTACATACACTTAGGTTGGAGTCATTAAAGCTCGTTTTTCAACCACTCCACACATTTCTTGTTAACAACTATAGTTTTGGAAAGTTGGTTAGGGCATCTACTTTGTGCATGACAAGTCATTTTTCCAACAATTGTTTACAGGCCAATTATTTCACTTCATTCACTGTATCACAATTCCAGTGGGTCAGAAGTTTACATACACTAAGTTGACTGTACATTTAAACAGCTTGGAAAATTCCAGAAAATGTCATGACTTTAGAAGCTTCTGATAGGCTAATTGACATAATTTGAGTCAATTGAAGGTGTACATATGGATGTATGTCAAGGCCTACCTTCAAACTCAGTGCCTCTTTGCTTGACATCATGGAAAAATAAAAATAAATCAGCCAAGACCTCAAATAAAAAAATGGCAGACTTCCACAACTCTGGTTCATCCTTGGGAGCAATTTCCAAACGCCTGAAAGTACCACATTCATCTGTACAAACAATAGTACGCAAGTATAAACACCATGGGACCACACAGCCGTCATACCGCTCAGGAAAGAGACGCGTTATGTCTCCTAGAGATGAACGTACTTTAGTGTGAAAAGTGCATGTCAATCCCAGAACAACAGCAAAGGACCTTGTGAAGTTGCTGGAGGAACCAGGTACAAAAGTATCTATATACACAGTAAAACGAGTCCTATATCGACATTAACTGAAAGGCCGCTCAGCAAGGAAGAAGACACTACTCCAAAACCACCATTAAAAAAGCCAGACTATGGGTTGCAACTGCACATTGGGACAAAGATAGTACTTTTTGGAGAAATGTCCTCTGGTCTGATGAAAAAAAATAGAACTGTTTGGTTACTACATGATTCCATGTGTGTTATTTCATTGTTTTGATGTCTTCACTATTATTCTACAATGTAGAAAATAGTAAAAAATAAAGAAAAACCATTTAATGAGTAGGTGTTCTAAAACTTTAGACCTGTAGTGTATTTTTCAACTGTGCTGTGATGTTTCACAAAAGTTCTGAACCTTTCCAATGTCATAGTTTCTAAAGATTGTAAAAATAAAGAAACATTTTGGCTTAAGTTTATTATATTATTGATCGATTGACTAGTACTTAAAATCACCCAATAGTGCTATTTGCAGAGTTGGCTCCAGGTAAATGTTGCAATTCTTCAGCCATTCCTAAACCTGCGACCAAAAACAAGCTAAGCAAATGCTCTAATGATTCTCTTCGCAGAAAAATCTGCGGAGCTGGGATGGTTGTGTCCTCCATATACAGAATATAACATTCTATTGTTTGCAATTTTATAATAGCTTACACTGAAACTGTTTTGAATCTGGCGTCGTTTTATGTATCAGTTCATAAACCATGTGCTATAGAATCAGTATATCAAATCTCCTTCAACGATTTTTGCAATCTATATGGCACAGCTGTCAATTTTTAGGTCTTTTAAATAAAAAAGTATACCAGTTTCATTTATCACAATTTTCTTAAACCAATTTTGGTCTTTAATGCAGGGCCGACAGACAAGTTCCTTACTTTCCCCCTTCCACTTGTCTCGTCCATTTTTGCGGTAATGCTGCAATTAGTTAGTTGTAAATTTGGGTAGAGCAGACGTTTCCATATATTGTCGTTATAAGCTTTTTGTGCGTATGGAACATTTCTGGGATCTTTTATTTCAGCTCATGAATCATGGAACCAACACGTGTTTATATTTTTGTTCTGAGTAGTTTAACACCATCTCCTCTAATTTGCTCATGAAACAGCAATTCAAGAACATCTAAATGCATATTCCAATTTAAACTGATTGGGACCAAATGACTGGCATGCAGACGCAGTTTGAATATTTCACTGGTGAAACCTGAATAATTATCATTCACGGTTGACTGTGACGATGCCCTGGACTATTTTGAAGTTGGGTAAGCATAACGTAGTGTTTGCAGGTATTAAAAATATAACGTTTTGAGACAAAAGGCAGATATTGCAATTGGAGGATGAATTTTATGCATATTCAGTATGTCGGGAGAAATGTGATTTATTTGCATTGAGTAACGGGTGGTGGTTACAATGACCAGGGAAAATCCAGCCTGTTGTCCCCCATTTGGGTATTTTAAATGTGCTCATCCTAACTGCATTCAGAGATCAACTCTGCAAATTTGTCTGTCTTGAAGGTGATAAAAACAGACCATTTTCGCTGGATATCCGTCTGTATCACAGTTCGCTCTGTAATTTTGTACCTTTTTGTGTTTACGTTGGCAACAGGCCCGGTTTCCTCCATTTGTTTGTGTTTATAAAGTTAAATGCTGTTCTCTTCGTTGACTGTCACTTCTCAGTGAATGATAAACTTTCCCTATTGACTCGCTGTTCTTGGTTTTGAATCTGAAATGTTTCTTCTGGCCAGGAACTGGCTAAATATGAAGAAATGGAAGGCCAAGTGAAACTGACTGAGGAAAGTGAGTCTGAATGAAACTAATGCATTTCTGTCTTGGTCACCGTGTGATTGACTGCTGTGCATAGTTTATAAGGCCTTTCTAACGTTGTAAAAACAGATCTGCTCGAGGATGGATTCGGTGACAACCCATTATACCACTGCGTCATGGCAGAAGTCCCCAGTGAGCCGCAGAGCAACAATGGTAAGAGATTCTGTATATCAAATGATCTTGTCTATTCCCTGGATCACACCGGTACATCTCAGAGGATTGGATGGATGTGTTGAGTGTGACAGACCGGTATTGTATTATAGCAAACTATATCTGATGGGCTTGACTGAAACAGTGCCTCTCCTAAGCATAGAAGAATGTGTGGTGTGTAGCTACTGACCCTATGCCAAACATAAATCAAACCTGTAATTAGGGCTGTTACGGTGACCAGATTACCGCCACACCTAAAGCCATGAGTAATGATGGCAGTCAAATTCCATGTGACGGTATTTAGGCTTCTCAAAGCTCTGAAAACAGAGTGATGGCCTCTACTGAAAGGAGGAAGATCAGCTTTCTATAGGCTATGCCTACTATATTTATTTCTCAACATTCCTAATATTTATCACATTGCTTCTCTGTACAACAGGAGTATAAACTACCTCGCTGGCATGAAAATGATCCATGGGAAAAGTGTCTTCTCTATTTAAGTGCATAGATGACATGCATCTCCCCCCCCCCTTATTAGCCTATCACTTGTGAATGATGCCCAGTTTGTGTGCAGTAAGGCAATAAACTGTGCATCCCTTTTTTGGGGGGCAACTTTTTCAAATCCTACTGTAGTTGCACACCTCATGTAGCCTAGCTCATAGGCCCATATGTTTAAGGTTTGTATCACAACTAATGTGGCCAAATAATAACTTCTTTACAATGGGTGTAGAGCCTAACTGGCATGCATACGCAGCGCTAATGCACCTTTATAATAAAATAAATACATGCAGAATTGCATTTTGCGGTTACTTTTGAGAATTGCATTTTGGAACATTTGTGCTTATCTGCCATCTGCACATTGCTGCACTTATAATGTAACGAAATAAACTATTAGGTGATAGCATTTTAAGCTAAACATTTTGATCTGTTGCATCCGCCTCATTGCTTAAAGGTTTTTTGATGCTAGTGGTTGTATTCATTTGGGATCTATCGCATCACACAACTGTCCCAGACTATGTTTGGAATATTTTTTTCTCACACAGAATATGTCGACGTTTGTACTATGGGGGATAGTAGATTGACATAGGCTAGTGCTTTTTGCCTACTCATCTTGCTGGCTGACTAAAAGTAAATGTGGATAGTTCTTCCTATATCTTCAATGTGCGCCTCGGAATTGGATAAGGATGCACGCAGTTGTGTGTCTTCACTTGTAGCCTCTGAGAAAGACCCGATCACGTGATAGGCCGAGAGAGCCATGTAAGTGAGAGGTGCTTCGGAGCACGCAGCCGGGAGAAGGGAATTATAATTATTATATTCAGCCCAAGGGCACAACTGCCTCAGGCCGCAAAAGGCATGGATGTATTTAGGGGCTATTATGGCCATAGAATGTGGAAGCAGCCGGGAAATTTGAGGCATTATCGAGTGTTTGTCAAATTGTCAATGAGAGGCTGATGAAATGTATGCAGCCTGCACAAATAACAAAGCAGAACTCATGCCTTTTAATGGAACTTTTTTCAAATCATCATTAGTTGCTTCATGCAACCTTGGAATATATCAAAAATACAAATGTCGAGTTATATGTTTTCATCACAACTAAAGTTTAATTAAAAAAATAGAAATTAAGCATATAGGAATACCTGTTTTTGTTAACAGCTCAACACAGAATAGCCGCATGTACGCACTCCCCCAGAAATCTTTGAGAAAACATTTTCTATTTTATTCAGCTATGTTCAATTGAATTCTTCAAATTGTAAAATAAAATAATGCCATGGAATTCTAAGCAAATCTTGTCTGCTAAATGAACTAGTGTAGCCCACAGCCATATGACATACCCAGGTCAGGACCTAACATAAGGACAAGGTGTATGCTAATCTGTTCTTTTAAAATAGACTACATTTTCTTCATATCATGTTTCTTTAGACCAGTCTAAAATACATAGATGTATTGTGATGGTGTACACTATATTACATGGATTTGTTAGACTTTTTAAAATGTAGATGTTCTTAAGGTCAGCATCAGTGGCATGTAGGCTATGCGTGGAAGCCAGGAGATGCTAAATGCGTTTGTTAATTAACGGTCAAGTACCAGTTATTTGCTTGACAATCACCAGCTGACAAGATTTCATGACAGCCACAGTCCTTACTGTTAGCCGAGTTTGTACTGCCCTTACTGTTAGCCCAGTTTGTACTGTCCTTACTGTTAGCCCAGTTTGTACTGCCCTTACTGTTAGCCCAGTTTGTACTGCCCTTACTGTTAGCCCAGTTTGTACTGCCCTTACTGTTAGCTCAGTTTGTACTGTCCTTACTGTTAGCCCAGTTTGTACTGCCCTTACTGTTAGCCCAGTTTGTACTGCCCTTACTGTTAGCCCAGTTTGTACTGCCCTTACTGTTAGCCCAGTTTGTACAGTCCTTACTGTTAGCCCAGTTTGTACTTCCCTTACTGTTAGCTCAGTTTATACTGCCCTTACTCGATACAGAGACACCTTTTTCCTTACAATAGTTACAGTGCATTTGGAAAGTATTCAGACTGATTGACTTTTTCCACTTATTCTAAAATGGATTAAACTATTTTTCCCCCCTCACCAATCTGCACACAATACCCCATAATGACAGTTTCTTGGCAATTTCTCACATGGAATAGCCTTAATTTCTCAGAACAAGAATAGACTGACGAGCTTCAGAAGAAAGTTCTTTGTTTCTGGCCATTTTGAGCCTGTAATCAAACCCACAAATGTTGACGCTCCAGATACTCAACTAGTCTAAAGAAGACCCAATTGCTTCTTTAATTAGCACAACAGTTTTCAGCTGTGCTAACATAATTGCAAAAGGGTTTTCTAATGATCAAGTAGCCTTTTAAAATTATAAACTTGGATTAGCAAACACAACGTGCCATTGGAACACGGAGTGATGGTTGCTGATGATGGGCCTCTGTACTCCTATGTAGATATTCCATAATCAGCCGTTTCCAGCTACAATCGTCTTTTACAACATTAACAATGTCTACACTGTATTTCTGATCAATTTGATGTTATTATAATGGACAAAAAAATGTGCATTTCTTTCAAAAACAAGGACATTTCTAAGTGACCCCAAACTTTTCAACGGTAGTGTGTATATGTATTTATTTATACAAATGTGCAAAGATGTATAACTTGGTTTTGCTTAGTCATTGTGTGTGTGTGTGTGTGTGTGTGGATTGAGGAAATTGATTTATTTAATCCATTTTAGAATAAGGCTGTAACGTAACAAAATGTGGAAAAAGGGAAGAGGTCTGAATACTTTCTGAATGCACTGTATATTGATGTGATGCACAATGACATGACAGGGGGTGTCTGGGAGGAGACAAACATTTCAGTTACACTTTGGCACATTCTCTGAGAAGTAACTAGGTGTCTTGTTTGAAATGTTGTTGCTGTACACACAGAAACGCATACCAATGCATGTCTCTGATCGAAAGGCCGGTGTGTATAGTGTCTAGGCCTACTCCTGTTGTGGATGTCACTCACATGTAGGCCAGAAACACTTGTATGACACACACCCGCTACAACTTCCATTGGAAGCTTCTCTGAGCTAGAACAGCCTGTCTCAACACGTCAGTTCTCACAACACAACCAACATCTCTTTACACAGTCCCCTGGCAACCAGACTGAGTTAACCTCTGAAAGTACAAGTTAATCTTAACCATGGATATATGCGCAGCTCTGCCCCTCCAAGTCCTAAACACCCTTAAACATTTAGGGAAATGCTCAACTGACCATAGATTAGCTACCTGGGTAACTCCGGTACGAGCTCTGTTACATTACATCTGGCTTGTTTTTATGTGTGTGGGTTTACTTCTGTGTCCAGGTCCTGTGGTGATTGGGTTTGCTATGTACTACTTCACCTATGACCCCTGGATCGGCAAGCTGCTCTACCTGGAAGACTTCTTTGTCATGGAAAAGTACAGGGGTAAGCAAAGTAACTATTTTCCTCTCCTACTCTGTCACTCTCTTTCCTCTCTGACCTGACCAGTAACCATAATCTCTCCTTCTCTGTCATCCTTCCACCAGAGAATGGCATCGGCTCAGAGATCCTCAAGCTCCTCAGTGACGTGAGTAATTTTGGAGTTATGACCCTGTAAACATAGTAAAAACTAGATGGTAGCTGTCAGTCAGTTGTTACATGGCTCTGGCCAGAATCCTGTTGTAGGTCAATGCCTCTAACAGAATCCCATTTTGAGCCCATTTCAGTGAGTTATGATTTTTTTGTACATACCGTTGATTCTGTTGTTCTTCTGTGTGTTTTGTTTGGTTATTGCTGTTGAAATAATCCATGAATGTGCGTTGGGAACAGAGAACATGTACACTATATATAAAAAAAGGTATGTGGAAACCCCCTTCAAATTAGTTGATTCGGCTATTTCAGCCACACCTGTTGCTGACAGGTGTTTAAAATCGAGCACACAGCCATGCAATAGCCATAGACAAACATTGGCAGTAGAATGGCCTTACTGAAGAGCTGTGTGACTTTCAACGTGGCACAGTCATAGGATGCCACCTTTCCAAATGTCTACCCTGCTAGAGCTGCCCTGGTCAACTGTAAGTGCTGTTATTGTAATGTGGAAAGGTCTAGGAGCAACAACGGCTCAACTGCGAAGTGGAAGGCCACAAGCTCACAGAACGGGACTGCCGAATGCTGAAATCGTCTGTCCTTGGTTGCAACATTCACTACTGAGTTCCAAACTGCTTCTGGAAGCAACATCCGCACAAGATCTGTTCGTCAGGAGCTTCATGAAATAGGTTTCCATGGCCGAGCAGCCGCACACAAGCCTAAGATCACCATGCCCAATGCCAAGCGTCAGCTGGAGTGGTGTAAACCTCACCACCATTGGACTCTGGAGCAATGGAAACGTGTTCTCTGGAGTGATGAATCACACTTCACCATCTGCCAGTCCTACGGACAAATTTGGCTTAGACGGGTGCCAAGAGGACGCTACAATGCCCCAATGCATAGTGCCAACTGTAAAGTTTGGTGGAGGAGGAATAAGGGTCTGGGGCTGTTTTTCATGGTTCAGGCTAGGCCCCTTAGTTCCAGTGATGGGAAATCAACAACACAGCATACAATGACATTCTAGATGATTCTGTGCTTCCAACTTTGTGGTGACAGTTTGGGGAAGGCCTTCTCCTGTTTAAGCAAGACAATGCCCCCGTGCACAATGCGAGATCCATTCAGAAATGGTTTGTCAAGATCGGTGTGGAAGAACTTGACTGGCCTGCACAGAGCCCTGACCTCAACCCCATCAAACACTTTGGGGTTTAATTATGTGTGCTAACACCTGCTCTCCCTTCCTCTCTCCCCCTCAGATGGCATTCGAGACTCGCTGCAACAGCATGCACTTTGTCGTCGCCAACAACAACAAGAAGTCAATAGAGTTCTACAAGCGTCGTGGGGCGGCCGACATAACTCAGGATGAGGGATGGAGACTCTTCAAGATCAACAAGAGCTCCCTCTTCAAGATGTCCTCCGGCTCCAAAGAGTGAGCTGGCCCCAAGACACATAGAAAGATGGGGACAAGAGTGACAGACTTGGTCAATTTATATTACTTAATTATTTGCCTGTCTTTCACTTCAGCGGTGGGGGGGGTGTGACTTCTGACAGTAGATTATTATTAAAAGGGGCATTAAACATGTGTGTGCACCAACTTTCTCAATCTAGTCACTCATTTAGGTCACGTATTTTATCTGAAAACATCGTTTTAGTAGTTGTAGTTTTTAATCAACACACCTTAGGATTCCTAGCATTCTCTGTTTAATTTATTGACCAATATATTTTACTATTCTATAATAGTGATTTATTTTAAAATTATTTTTCTCTGTAGTTTGATTGTGTTTGTTTGTGGTTATTATGTTCTATGGTGACTGATTTCTGTGGGGCTAGGAGGGAAGTGGGGTGAGTTCATTGCTTTACAATGAAATCCCTCCCCGTCATCCTCCGTCTCTCGTGGGAGTAATTTCAGAATGGTGACGTCATCAAGATACTTAAATAACAGCCTTGTCCTCTTTCTCCTCCATCTCTCTTGTCCCCTCTGTCATATCTTCTCTTTGTAGAAGGGGGATGTGTGGTCTGTTATAACAGTCTATGGAGAGCAGAGGAGTGGAACACTGTTAGTTACTGCACTGACCTTGGAAAGGCGCCAAACTGTCACAGTATCTAATGCTCAGACACACACACATCTTAGTCAGATCTAGCAGAAACCAGGGACGTAGAAATCAGTGGGATGTCTGGTGTTCACTGACTGTATTTTGAACATTCACTGCAGCAATGCCTAAACAACAAACACATCCAGAACCCAACCCTGTAGTGGCCCAGTAGAGTTTGGATAATATTAAAAACACTGTCTCCTGTCCTGTCCTGTCCTCTCCTCCCCCAACCCCTTGCCCAGGCAGAGACAGATCCTCTGTGTGCTAGGAAGTGCGGAGAGTATAAGGGAGTTGAGAAAAGACAGCATCCTTTATCCCCAGACAGGCCATAATATTTTCATTCTAGACTCCCATGAGCCTCGCTGAACTTCAAAACTGACTTGTTTATGTCCAGAGCTCTAAACGGTGCCCCGTTACTGACTAACCATTGGCATTTATTTAAAGACACACCAAGGAGATTAACTTTTTCATTTATAGAAGAACCTTGGTAACCTTCTATTCTTAGCACACACAGGTGTTCATCACTCTGTTGTACAAATAGACACATAATCATGACCCCAGTGAGTCACAACCCCCACCACATAATGGTCAAGGTCAAGGGTCAAGTTACACCCAGAGACACTCCCACCCCCACCTCTGTACCCACTTGCCTATCCCACAGTAAGTGTTGGTCGAGGAGTTGGCTAAAGCACGTCAAGATGTGGGACCAGGCCAAATAGTAACTTTCCATGTTTTTCTATGGTTAAATGTATAACCATACCAGTCAAGTTTGGACACACCTACTCATTCCAGGGTTTCTTTATTTTTACTATTTTCTACAATAATAGTGAAGACATCAAAACTATGAAATAACACATGGAATCATGTCCAACCAAAATATTTTATTTTTGAGATTCTTCTCCCTTTGCCTTGATGACAGCTTTGCACGCTATTGGAATTCTCTCAACCAGCTCCGAGGTAGTCACCTGCAATGTATTTCAATTAACAGGTGTGCCTGGTTAAAAGTTCATTTGTGGAATTCCTTTACTTCTTAATGCGTTTGAGCTAATCAGTTGTGTTGTGTCAAGGTAGGGGTGGTATACAGAAGATGGTCTTTTACCAAATAGGACTAAGTTCATATTATGGCAAGAACAGCTCAAATAAGGACAGCGAAATGACAGTCCATCATTACTTTAAGACATGAAAGTCAGGCAATCTGGAAAATTTCAAGAACTTAATGTTTTTCTTTTGAGTAGGTGTGTCAACTTTTGACTGGTACTGTATATTTCCAATATGTAATTTATAAACAATACAAAACATATGACTACATCATACAAACATTACTCCTGCCCACTAGCCCCCACCCCTAGTACCCTGATCATGTTCTGCCACATGGCCTCAAACTACATGATTTTGTTTCTTTGTCGCCTACACACTTTCAAATTTGAGGTAATAAAGCATTTTAACTTTCCATTGGGTGAACGACAGAGGATTGGCTGATTTTCAGTTTGAGTATTGGGACCCCTTTTCCCACATTTTGTTACATTTCAGCTTTATTCTAAAATCAATTCAATCGTTTTTTTCCCCCTCGTCAATCTATACAGAACACCCTATAATAAAAAAGCAAAAAAAGGTTTTTAGACATTTTAAAATAAGAAAGATCACATTTACAAGTATTCAGACCCTTTACTCAGTACTTTGTTGAAGCAGTGATTACAGATGAGTATTCTTGTATGACGCTATAAGCTTGGTACACCTGTATTTGGGGAGTTTCTCCCATTCTTCTCTGCAGATCCACTCGAGCTCTGTCAGGTTGGATGGGGCACGTTGTTGCACAGCTATATTAAGGCCTCTTCAGAGATGTTCAAGTCTGGGCTCTGGCTGGGCCACTCAAGGACACTCCGAGACTTGTCCTGAAGCCACTCCTGCATTGTCTTGGTGGAGTGCTTTGGGTTGTTGTCCTGTTGGAAGGTGTACCTTCGCCCCAGTCTGAGGTCCTGAGCACTCTGGAGGAGGCTTTCAGAGGCTTTCTCTGTTCATTTTTCCCTCGATCCTGACTAGTCTCCCAATTCCTGCCGCTGAAAAACATCCCCTCAGCATGATGCTGCTACCACCATGCTTCACT
Source organism: Oncorhynchus mykiss (assembly GCF_013265735.2). Lineage (NCBI taxonomy): Eukaryota > Metazoa > Chordata > Actinopteri > Salmoniformes > Salmonidae > Oncorhynchus > Oncorhynchus mykiss. The sequence continues at coordinate 14,218,672 of NC_048579.1, forward strand.
ATAGGGAGGGTTCTAGGTTTTCTCCAGACGTGATGCTTGGCATTCAAGCCACCGAATTCAAACTTGGTTTCATCACACCATAGATCCTTGTTTCTCATGGTCTGAGTCCTTTAGGTGCCTTTTGACAAACTCCAAGTGGGATGTCATGAGCATTTTACTGAGAAGTGGCTTCCGTCTGGCCACTCTACCATAAAGGCAAGATTGGTGGAGTGCTGCAGAGATGGTTGTCCTTCTGGAAGGTTCTCCCATCTCCACAGAGGAACTCTGTTGGTCTGTCAGAGTGACCATCGGGTTCTTTGTCACCTCCCTGAGTAAGAGCATTAGTAAGAGCATTGAAGATGGGTCGTGGCTGGGTCTTCCAGCATGACAACGACCCGAAACACAGCCAGGGCAACTAAGGAGTGGCTCCGTAAGAAGCATCTCAAGGTCCTGGAGTGACCGAGACTGTCTCCAGACCTGAACCCAATAGAACATCTTTGGAGGGAGCTGAAAGTCTGTATTGCCCAGCGACAGCCCCGAAACCTGAAGGATCTGGAGAAGGTCTGTATGGAGGAGTGGGCCAAAATCCCTGCTGCAGTGTGTGCAAACCTGGTCAAGAACTACAGGAAACGTATGATCTCTGTAATTGCAAACAAAGATTTCTGTACCAAATATTAAGTTCTGCTTTTCTGATGTATCAAATACTTATGTCATGCAATAAAATGCAAATAAATTACTTAAAAATCATACAATGTGATTTCTGGATTTTTGTTTTAGATTCCGTCTCTCACAGTTGAAGTGTACCTATGATAAAAGATTAGACCTCTACATGCTTTGTAAGTAGGAAAACCTGCAAAATCGGCAGTGTATCAAATACTTGTTCTCCCCACTGTATGTGGTGCCAAACTGGATCAGAACATGTACTGCTTTCTCAGTCAGGCAGGAGGCCACTTCCTGCTGTTGATGATCAACCCAGAACTGTGTGAGTGTTTGCCTCAAAAGCATCTTGCTTCAATCAGCTTATTCCAGAATAAAATAATTACTTCAATTTTAACAGCAACAGTTCCAACCTTGACTTGTTTTCAACAATAACTTCTACAGTAAGATGTACAGTAGGCCAGATCATTTTTTCTTCATCTGTACTATTAGGGTTGCACTAAGTACAGTAGCTGTTAGTGTTCAAATACTGGAGAGTTGAGACCAAATCACGGACGCTGGACAGAGTGGATTTCAGTTGTAACAAAAGACAGTTTTAATGAGTCAGAGATATCTTGTCCCGCAGTTTTACGTGCACGGACCTAGTTCACATAACTCGGCAAGGAGCCAGGTGAAAAAGAGGCCTATACAATGGTTACATACATTTTTATACATAGAATAAAGTAGGTGGAGTCTTGTCGTTTCGGTCTTCTTGACTGGTCGGAGGGTTGGAGGCAGGCCTTGCTCTAGCCAGAGCGGGCCCCATTGGTGCACAGCAAAAGTGCTTTGCTCTTGGGACCGGCCAGTTAGAGGGAGATGAGATGTGGGTTTATATAAGGAAGAGGGGGTCAGTCTTATGGCTGGGTGTATGTGTTCTTACGACGGAATGTCTTTGTTTATATGAGCTATGTGTATGAATATTTATATAACAAATCCCCCTCTTCACGTCTATTAGACGTGAAAACTATAGCAGAAAGGTGGCGGTTGCAATCGTGGGTATACATAAGGTGGTGCTCCTAACCTTGTCTGGTTTGCATGGTGGGTCTGTAGGTGTAGTGCTACGTTTGGGACGGGAGTGATTGGAGGGAGTGATATCAGGAAAGGAGTTAGGGACATGTGTAGGGGTTGGTGTATGCGATGTGGCAGGGTGAAATAGTTGTTCAATTAACCATGTGAAAGTCCTAGGGTTACTCCAAATATCAGTAGGAATATCACAAATAAGGGACCAGATATCCCCAGCCTCACCCAGAGAGGGAGAAATTTCCCTCTAACTGGGCGAGGTTCCCTTCTCAGGGGAGGCGGAGTTTGATGCCGCATCACCTGAGGAAGGAGTGTCTTCATTTGGAATCGAATTTAGGCCGCTCAAATCAGCTCTGACTTCAGTCAGTGTTCTAGAAGGAATTGGGGCTGGGGTGCAATGTGTAAGGCGGTGCCAAGGTGTGCCTGATTTACCTTTGACCTGGACTGAGTGTGAAGTAACCTCCTTCACTTCGTACGGTCCAGTCCACCTGGGTTCCAGCCACTTTCTCTTGTGGACTGTAACCCACACCCCGTCACCAACCTTTACCTTCAGTAGTGGCGTGTCCCCCGGCAGCTCCCCCTCCTGGACCTTGTGAACCTGGGTAGAGAGTGCTGCAGAGAGAACCGTCAGTTTTTTCACATAATTAGACATTACAATTTGTTGTACATCAAGGGCGGGCATATGACCTCCCTCCCTTGGTGGACCATGCATGACTCTACCAGTCATTATCCCATGAGGCACATACTTTAGCTATCTTAGCTTTTGCTTTTGGTTTGACGTTCCACCAGATTTTGGGATTGGGGCCTGTACACAGATCCAAATCTGTGGGTTATGCCAAATCTTTCTTCCACCTGTCTCAGGTGTTTGTTAAATGTAAGCCATTTGTCAAAATTGATTTGTCTTGGGATGCCATACCTGGGTATTAGATTGGTTTGTAGCCACTTAAAGACTGACCTAGCATCCTCCCCTTTTGTTATTATTGCCTCTACCCATTTGGAGAACCTATCTACTATGACTAGGAGATAGAGTTTGCCTTTAGATAAATTTTCGGGGCCCATGTCGGTGTAGTCTATACTAATATCCTGAAAACATGCATTAGGTATTACGTATGAGCCCATTGGTGTTTGATATGGTGTCTTTGGGTTGTGTCTGTCACAACCATTGCATTCGTCACAAAATAAATCATCGTCATAAAATAAGTCAGTCATATTTTTTATGTGAGGGTGCCACCAGATGTGCGAGGCCTTTTTGGAGGGTCTTTAGTTTGCCTTCGTGTGTGGGGCCATGTGTTTCTCATAAAAGTTCTGGGTCCATCAGTGTGGCCTGCTTCATGGGCATGGGCTGAGTCTGTATAGATATTCAGTCTTTCCTTTTCCTCTGATGAGGACCTGCGTCAATCCGATGATTTCAGCTAATTTGGCCGATGCTGGTTGAGGGATGATGGCTGATTGAAGGGTGACATCACGAGGTGAGCTGTTTTTTCAATAGCTTTTGCTACTGCAGCAACGTATCTGGAGCATGTTGACTGTCCTACCTCAATGTGGTCAAGTTTGAAGAGTAGTACATCAAGACCCTTCTCTCCCCCTCTTGTTTCTGGAATAGGACGGATGAGGTAAATCCCTCCCTTTCAGAAACATCCAAATGGAACTTGTTCTTGTAGTCAGGTGCCGTCAGAGCTGCTGCCGCTGATAGATCTGTTTTCAGGAGTGCTATGGCTGTTGATGCTTCAGCCGTCCAGGCCAGGGGTGCATGGAGGTTCCTTGATCGTAGGATGACCGGTGCTGCCACCCCCTCTGGGCCACACCCAATGGTACAACACCTGAGAGGTGGGGTCAGGTGCATCATGTCTTCGTCCCAGTCTGCAGTGTAGAGGCAGTCATCAGTTTCTGTTGCATTGAGTGTGCAATGGATCTCAGCTTGGGGAGTCTTATATGGGTGCAGAGTGTAGATTTGAGCTTTCAGTTGGTTGAACTTAAACTGGATGTGAGGGGTGGCAGGCCCTGTGGGTAGGCATTTTACCCAGTACACTTCTTGGGCTTCAGACAGTGTGGTCATCGGCAGGAGTGGCATCCTCATCATTCTTACTGGGTGATCAGGTGTTGAAGTGGGAGGGTTGGTTGTAATCTTGCTGCTCCTGCTGCATGTGGCTAGATTCTGGGTGGTTGTATGCTGGCTGTTGCTGATGCATGGGTGTGGGTCCTGGTTGCTGATGTTGCAGAGGTGGGTTTCCCCCACTTCCTCTTGCTCTCCATTGCTGTTGCTGCGGGGAGAGTGGTTTCATGCAATCTCTAGCAAAATGACCGGTAATTCCGCAGTTAAAACACTGGTAGTTTCCCCCTCTGTGTTGTCCAGTGTAGGGACCCCGTCGAGCCCATACTGGGTGTTGTTGTTGCAGGATATACTGCCGTGGGGGAGGGTAATGGGGTGGTGGGGCTGCCTGCTGTTGGATCATCTGAGAGACAGTCTGTGCCACGATCTGAGTGTTATCTGGCTGCTCCCCTTGGTCTTGAGTTTCTACTGCAATCATTTGTTTGGGCGTGATGGCTGCAGACATTTTATCTAAGTCGTCTGATAATGTGTATAATGCGTTATTTAGGTATATTCAATCCTTACTATGTGGTGTTTATTTCTATCGTTGTATGCTTAGCCTGTCCCTGGTCGAGACAAAGGGGGTTATCAGTATGTGACGCCCGCCACGTGTGTATTTCACCGGTATTTTATTTGAATTTGTTCAGCGATTCGTTTAGGTATTTTCTATAAATGATTCTGCGATTTCCTTTTGGAACAATATATCAGTGAATATATGCGGTTCTATAACAATTTTCAGAGTAATTCTAGCTCTTTAGGAAATATAGATAGAATAGAAAAACCCAAAAATCAGTGTGTAGCTTTTAGCGTCTGTCAAACAAAGTCTGTACTAAGCTCGGCGGCTTATTTAAATACTTTCTAGAAACAATTCAGTAAGTTCCTTTATGAACTTATATCAGTAAATTCCAGCGATTCTATAGCAATTGTCAGAATAATTTTAAACTTTAGGCAATATCAACAGGAATGAAAAAAAACGAAAATCAGTATTCCATTCGATACTAAGGTGGCTTTGTCTACCAGCACGTGTGCATAATAGCCCAGTTACGTATCCCAACCTACTCCGCGACAAACGTTTCTTTCAATTTAATTTCCCCCATCTCCAAATCATGGAATGTCAACTCTGGTTCATCTTATGTTTATTGTTTGATGTGCAATAGCCACATCATTCCCGATCTCTGTCTAGTGGAAGGCCAAACTTACATATCCTATATCTATTCGACTACACCTCTAACATAACCAATTAAACAGTTTACAACTCATTCAATAGGATCTTTTACATGCAGATTCAGTCGATCTATTAATTAACTAAATCTCTAAACACAACCAATTAAACAGTTTAGAACTTATTCAATAGGAACTTTTACGTGCATACTACACTTCTAAACAAAACCAATTAAACAGTAAGCACTTATTTAATAGGAACTTTTACATGCATACTACACTTCTAATAATAGGCCAATTGATAAAAAATAAAAATACAAATAAAAAATAAAAACGAGCAAAACAAGATCTCCCCGATCAATGTCTTAGGTTCTTATGTAAAAAATTTGGGCACCGATTCATACTCACGCCCAGTACTTTCTGATCAAAATTTGGTTTAGGCTATAATACAATATGCAGATTTCGATATAACGGGCTCTGCTCACCTTTATATAGAGCGCTCCGATCAGATTTCCTGAGGCAAGATGAATGGCTGGGGAAGTCACTCTTCCGTCTGATTTTTTAGCCGTGATCAGTCTCGTCCTCTCACACTAACTTATAATAGATCGAATTCAAGAACAACCATCCTCTGCTGCCAATTCTGTTAGTGTTCAAATACTGGAGAGTTGAGACCAAATCACGGACGCTGGACAGAGTGGATTTCAGTTGTAACGAAAGACAGTTTTAATGAGTCAGAGATATCTTGTCCCGCAGTTTTACGTGCACGGACCTAGTTCACATAACTCGGCAAGGAGCCAGGTGAAAAAGAGGTCTATACAATGGTTACATACATTTTTATACATAGAATAAAGTAGGTGGAGTCTTGTCGTTTCGGTCTTCTTGACTGGTCGGAGGGTTGGAGGCGGGCCTTGCTCTAGCCAGAGCGGGCCCCAATGGTGCACAGCAAAAGTGCTTTGCTCTTGGGACCGGCCAGTTAGAGGGAGATGAGATGTGTGTTTATATAAGGAAGAGGGGGTCAGTCTTATGGCTGGGTGTATGTGTTCTTACGACGGAATGTCTTTGTTTATATGAGCTATGTGTATGAATATTTATATAACATAGCTCACTTACTTGCTTTGGCTAACGTTAGCTAGCTATTATCGATAGTACTGTACTCCCTTATTTCTGCTTATCATCACCTGTTAGACAATTACAACAATGCTAGCTGACTTACTTTTCCACTGTCGAAGCACTGTTTCCAGAAGCATTGTGCCCAGACAAAGAAAGTGGAGTGGTATACATCTTCAGCGATTGTAAATGGAGCTTTGTAGTATTCTATACCATGAAGAAAGGTGAAGCATGAACCCACCCACACCCGTGAACACCTACTTATAACCTTGAACCTTATTCCCATCATTCTCCTGATCCTTAAATCAGAGCTCATGAGGCTGTTTCTGTAGATATAGTTGAACTAAAACATTAGATTGTGATTATAAAGACAGGTTAGAGTAGTCTAACAGGCTGACTACACCGCTCGCGTCATGTGCACTGCAAAATAAATGTAGAAATCTATTTTATTCAATTGTTGCACACACACTGGTCGCTCGCACCAACTAGTGTCTGCGTTGCCAAGGGCTAAAATAGAAGTCAGTTCTATTTGTGACGCAGATCGCGCTGCAAGTCCTGCCTCTCCAATCTCCTCATTGGTTTATGGAAGCAGGTACCCAAGTACCATCTCCTCATTGGTTATACCCACGTGGGTGACTGAAAGAAGAAATGGGTCGGTGGCTGTAATGCACATAATTTATGAAAGTTGCATATCGCAATATAAAGTCAAGAGAAGAAAAATCCTGGAAGGAGGAGAGATGACTAGAAACGATTCGGTTGACCGTTTTATGTGTGGATTAATTGGTGGAGTAGAAGACCTTGTGCATTTCAAGTCAAATAACAACTCAATGTTTATATCCCTGGACAAATTAGCTATTTATCCTTTGCTGGCAGTAATTAAACTTTGGGCAATTGATGTTGTTCCTACCCAGTGTGTAGGTGTTCTGATTTAACTCCCTGGGTTTACCGTCATGCTGTGGAGGTTTGGTCAGGACGTGTCGTTTTAATTTGTTCGTTTTGAGAGAATAATTACTAAGCACATCCCCGCACAAAACACATTGTGGTCGCTCCTCGTTATCTCTCAAAGTTTATATGAAACCAAGAGAGACAGCGATGAGTTTATGAGCTGAATCAGAACTTGTGGTTCGCTTTAGTCCATGTGCTGACAGCGGTGGTTATGGCGAGTGAGAATGACGCGCCAGTGGATGAAAGCGCATCATCTGCGAGTGATCTTCAATAAAACTGCAGAAAAACGATCTGGTAAACCGCGAAGCACACGGGCATCTCTCTCCCACTCACGCAGCTACCATATTGAGCAGTAACACTGCTATGGGGAATGATAAATGCCATAAAATACCGCCATGAATTAACGTGAACTGTCAATGGAAACAAGTTTTTTTTCTAAGGCATCAAACTGCCGACGTGTACACTTCATGTATATGTAGCGTTCACATCGTGTAATGTGGCATCGACCACCTCACGTCAGTTTGCTTCTAAGGTTGTTATGAAAGATCTTACCGTGGATGCCTTAAAAACGACTACATGTGTTATGAGTCACGTGCTAGTTTGTCTGTTTAGTTTATTATTAAATATCTCACCATGAACACCTTACAAACATCTACATGATTTTGTCAAAAATATTTTTAATTGCCAGAGTAATCTAGTCAACTTCATTTGTCGATTTAGCTAAAATAGGCCTATTACCTCGATACAAAAAATATTAGCCTAGTTGATATCGCAGCCATTCACCTTTACTGTGTAGATGTGAGAAATAATCATATCAATACAGACACAAGGACTTCTTTGTAGGAGCTAGCCATATTCAGAGATAATAAGTACACTAGGTCTCTAGGGGCGCAATCAAAACAACTCGGAACTGGGCAATCTCTGACTTCAGTGCTTTCATGACAACTGGGAACTCTGGGAACTTTTGGTTCTTGTTTTTAACAGTCATCCAACTTGGCAGTCCAATTCAGAAACTCTGGCATCTTTCTCTGACCTTAAAATCACTGATGTCATGATTTGACTTCATTTCCCGCCCTGAATTCTGGTGTGTGGAATAGAGAGGATGTGGGTGCTGTGTGGATGGGAGGTTCTGCCTGTCACTTGTTTTCAACAGGCAGTCAGTCTCGGAAGGGAGACTGCAAAGTCAAGGTGCTGCTGCTCTCTTTGTTCTGAGTGTTTGCAGTGCTAGTGTTTTTAGTTAACCTGTGCATCTCACATTATGTGCCCAGTATGATAGTTTTCTTGATCTTTCTTAGCAGATAATGACAACATGACAATAACAGTAGCTGTAGATGATGTAATGAAAAGTTGGAGGGTGGTGGGTAATGCAGGACATCAGGTCATGTCTGGGTGTTGGGCAGAACCCCTAGGTCCTGGAGAACAGGAGCAGAGTAAAGGGAACAGGGCAGAACCCCTAGGTCCTGGAGAACAGGAGCAGAGTAAAGGGAACAGGGCAGAACCCCTAGGTCCTGGAGAACAGGAGCAGAGTAAAGGGAACAGGGTAGTAGACAGATGTAAACAAGCAAACACACAGGTTACAGGTATGTCAAAATACAGTTACCGAATTATTTAATTTAAATGTTTGATTAGACATGCAATATTGTTAATGGCAGACAGAAAATAAAGAATACCTGTCTAATTGTTTATGTCAGTGGGGTTGATGGAAGTAAGGGACGGTCCCTGGAAAAGATAGATTAGTTCTGAGAAACTCCAGGTTGGTGTTGTGACCACTGAAGTCATACACCTTAACAGTACCTACCTGGAAGCGGCCGTTACTTAACATGACGCAGTGGTTAGCCTTGAGATTGACTATTTGGAGAAACCCCTGGGCCAATATTGGTACTGCTGACAGCATGGCGATGCTACCCACCACAAGGAGGCAAATGCAAATAGTTATCATCTGAGATTTTTATATTCACCTTAACAGATGGTGAGCCCAGCTTGGAGCAAAAGAGCAACAAGGTTTCCCAGGTCTTGCCTTCCTTTCATCCTCCTTCCAAGCCATTCACCCAGATTTTGAAACACTTGGTACCCTTGATTCTCCTCCAATGGCAATCCTGTTTCTCCTGCGCCATGTCCATGTTCAGTCTCACCTTGATTGGTAATAGAAATCAATTATATTTCATATTATTACAAATACATATCTTATATCGCTTGGAAGGCCAGAAAATAAATTAACAGCGGAAAATCATTTCTACCTGATCCACATCCTTCTCAGCCCATGCCTGAAGGTGGTCCTCGAGGCCTTCTGATCTGGTTTGACAACTTCCACCACATCAGGTGGAGTTTCAGTGATCTCAAAGTATGTTATACAAAAACAGCAATAGACAAACACTCACTAAACACAATTTTTTTTATACTACAGTATATGCAATAATTGTATATACAATTGCATTGTTTACCTCCGTAAACAGCTGCAGCTCCTGTCCGTACAGCAGGCGATAGGGTGAGTACTCTGGAGGCCTGGACGCTGCTGTTGTGTGCGAAGATAATTACCTTCAGATTAGCCTCCCACCATTCCTGGTACCCGTCAAGAGACTTGCCCATGGCAGTCCTGTTGGTCCGTTTATACAAACCTGGAGTCACCATACATCTACACATTATATATAAACTCACTGTACTATCAGTGTCGAAAAAAATAGAAATTACTGGAGGCCTATGTGAAACAATTCTACAACCATTTACATGTTAGCTAACATTGACTCAAACCAACTTGCCTAGCGCTAACTAACGCTTAGTCAAGCTAAATTTGGTTAGCATCAAGCTAGTGAACTGTTAAATGCTATTTTCATACAAATATTAACACTAACACATTGTGACATCACATTACCTAAACTGAGCCTTTGTTCATAGGAAATAAAACAAATTGGATCTAAAATATTGTTGAAATAAAGTACAGAAAGTTCGGACGCCATCTTAATCTCTTCTCTTACATGTAAACCATTAGCAACCTAGCCAAACTCCATTACTTACAATGGGGGGAAAAACCAACCAGTTTTTCACTCGGTTAAAAATCCCTTCAAATCCCTTCAAACATCAAACTCATGGACTAGGTAATTAACCATGCTACCTCAATATTTTGACACCTATTGCACATTACACAACTGAATTAATAGGGTAAAATGATGAGACGCAGAAACGTTTGTTTTCAGTAGTATTCATTCTCCGAGATTGAAGAAATCTCCAAGGCAGTGTTGCCAACTCCTCAGGAAAGGAAAGTAGATATCCTAAAAGTCGCTAAATGACATAATCGCCTAATTTGCATAATTGGCCATGTGCATGTAATTGTGATGGACGCTGTAGGAGAGAGGAATAACGTCGTGGGAGAGACAAAAAGGGAGTAAAAACACCCTAAATATGTTAAGAACTGCAAATGAACTTTCTTCTGTCGATTCTTGTATTTTTTTAATGTCACAATTCCAACCCTCCTCCTTTATCTGGTCTTGGGACTGGCAAAAGTGACCCAAAAGAGACACTCTGGCGGAGTTACTTTGTTTTTTATTTAATTTTTTGTTTTTGTTTAGTTTTCTTAATTTGGTTTGGTTTTTAACCTTATTGTCCACTTAGGAGCCTACAATTCACAGTAAAACATGTTTTACATTTTTTTGTATACAATCTAAATGGACCAAAAAGAGACCATAGAAAAAACTGTCAATGGCAATGTGAGAAAATTATGGTAACTAGTCTGGCCCTAATTCAGTTTTTTTAGTGTTTTATTAAACTATGCAGTCTGGACATGGAGGGGTGAACATCTCCTGCTCTGACTGCAGCGTGAGGACTGGGCCTGTGAGTGCTTTGGTACGGGGGTGGGGCCCACTGCAGCACCCGCTGCTTGTTGAGAAGAGTAAGAACGATACGTGCTTTCACGTCAGTCTACAATAACACCAGAAAAAGTAAATAGATTTGTCCCTAGTCGCTTTTTTGAAAATGTGTCGCTAGAGTGGTCTGAATACTCGCTAAATATAGTGACCAAGTCGCTAAATTGGCAACACTGCTCGAAGAGCTCACTAAAACACTCCAATGACGTCACAGCTCCCCCTATCAGCAGTAATTATATACATACATTAAATGTAAATACCTGAAAGGCCTAGAAAATGATAAGAGAGATGGCTCCATAAAATAAAGTAAAACATTGAAAATATGACCATACATATCTGTGTGTGTGTCACATATACACATGGCATATGCTTGGGCACCACCTTAACATCTCTGATCTGCTTGCCTCAATAAATTAATGCTAGAACACATTATCTTTTGTTTGCATGTGAGCATGTCTTTAATTTGTCGGTCCTGTCAATGTTGAGTAATCACACATGCCTCAGCACACATAGAAGGTTACTTTGCCTGCTTGCAAATGTGTGCTAAAAGTGGAGATGTTTCATAGTATTTCTGATTATCTTAACTCCACACCATCAATGACATGTATTATTTTATTTTTTTTACAGAAAAACACAGAACCACCACTGCAATATAGGCCTACACTCAGATAAAAAGATGCTATCTACAAACTAAAAAGATTATTCCACTGTCCCCATAGGAGAACCTTAACCTTTTTGGTTCCAGGTAGAACCCCTTCTGTGTTTATGTAGAGCCCTTTTGGGCTCCATTCCACAGAGGGTTCTACAAGGAACCAAAAATACTTCTACTTGGAACTAAAAAGTGTTCTCCTTTTGTGACAGCCAAAGAACCCTGTTGGAACCCCTTTCTCAAAGAGTGCACTCAACAAGTTTAGCCTGTTTAAAAGTTTACACCATTTCATTCTGTAATCAAACATCTGCCTGGTACTCAAGACACGCAACATAGCACCAGCACCTTTGAAGGTTTTTGTCAACCTCGGCTCAGAATTAAATAGCAGTGTTCCAAGAATCTCCACCAGAGGTGCCTGTGGTATCCTCAAACGGACAAAAATGGGACACGAGGGCACCCCACACTCATTTTAGATCCCATGGGGTCTTTATTTTAAAACTGTATGCTCTCACTCATCTCCTTTGCCATCTTCTCATGTCTTTTATTGGAACTCCAGCCACACACACACATACTACTGTAGCATCTTGTTTACATTTCTCACATTTTAGGCATCCAGCTGAGGCCTTGGATGGATCACGTTGCAATGAGATGGGGACATGTACAGTCCTTTTCAGTGTGGCGGCAAATTAGTTGAACAGGAGAAGAGGATGTGGTTGCTTGTGGAGGGCGAGCACCACTGCAAAATGTATGCTCTCTCGTTGGCTGGCCCTCGCTTCATATTCATCACCAAACCCTCTGGCTCCAGGTCATCTATAAGTCTTTGCTAGGTAAAGCCCTGCCTTATCTCAGCTCACTGGTCACCATAGCAGCACCCACCTGTAGCATGCGCTCCAGCAGGTATATTTCACTGGTCAGCCCCAAAGCCAATTCCTCCAGCTCACAGATCATTGCACCTGTACATAGCCCATCGGTAAATAGCCCATCCAACTACCTCATCCCCATATTGTTGTTTTTTTGCACCTTTGCACCCCAGTATCTCTACTTGCACATTCATCTTCTGCACATCTATCGCTCCATTGTTTAATTGCTAAATTGTAATTACGTCGCCACTACGGCCTATTTATTGCCTTACATCCCTAATCTTACCTCATTTACACAGACTGTTTATAGACTTTTCTATTGTGTTATTGACTGTACGTTTGTTTATTCCATGTGTAACTCTGTGTCGCACTGCTTTGCTTTATCTTGGCCAAGTTGCAGTTGTAAATGAGAATTTGTCCTCAACTGGCCTACCTGGTTAAATAAAGGTGAAATAAAATGTATAAAAATAAACATACAGTTAGTTACATTAAGGCCTCCTGAGTGGTGCAGCAGTCAAAGGCACTACATCTGTGTTAGTGTCACTACAGACCCTGGTTCGATCCCGAGCTGTATAACAACCGGCCGTGATTAGGAGTCCCAATGGGCACAATTGGCCCCGCGTCATTGGGGTTTGGGGAGAGTTTGGCCGGGGGAGGCCGTCATTGTAAATAAGAATTGGTTCTTAACTGACTTGCCTAGTTAAATGTAAAAAATATTGTAGAATAGGCTACTCCTGTATCCAAACTATATTAGGACACCGTTATGATTTCATTGGTCTCGTCAGGCATGGTTTTAAGGTCTTCGATCGAAGTTTTATGTCGTACCTCGTTACCTTCTTCAGTGAAAAGTAGCTATGCATCCCCCATTCGGTTCGCGTGTGAATGTGTAGGCCTAGTGACAGTGGAAAAATAAACCCATAGCTCCAGCACACAATGTCATGTAGGGGTAGTGTATTACAATGTAAAATATGTATGTAGTAGAGTTAAAATGGTTATTCCATCAAACTTCATTATTAGAATAGTACACAACGCAGAACAGAACAACCAGGTTGAGGGTCAGTGGCCAAAGCCCGCTAACAGGAATATTCCAAGTTCAGACAGAAGGGGGAGTCAGATCGCTATGATCGCCAGGAACTTTACTTTTGGTGTCTATTTTTAATTGTTGCACTACTGGTGCTGCCTGTTGATGTTAGATAGGCTGCTACAGTAGCTGAATGATGTTAACATCTTCGGGTTTTGTTTCATTAAATATATTTTATTTCATCTGGGTGCTTGTGTCACCTACTAACACCCTGGTACTACCCGTAGCTCCCGTTCTCCTCAGTCCGAGAAAACACTGAGAGATAAAGGGATGTGTTGCAGATTACTCCTTTGTAGAAGACCATAGCATGTGATGTAGACGGTTAGCTGAGCTGCTGACCGGTGCTGGCGTTGCATTATGGGACATGTAGTTTGGTCCTCTACGGTCTGAATGGAATAGAGGCGATTTCACGTTGTAACTTGTTTATGTTGCAGTGTTTTTGTACATGAGTTGTTGTATTTTGCTACTGTCAACATTGAAAGCACCTAGCAATGTATTGGGAATGTGAGACAGGATATGTGTTTTACCTTTCTTTATGCTCCTGTGTAGAACAACTTGTCAGATGGTGCATTGGAGACTGATGTGTTCCTGTCCTGTCTTTTCACAATACTATTGTAGGTATGGTTCTATTGTCTAAGAATTAAGATTATACATTCTTTGTATTAAGGACTGGTTATTATTTTATAGTATACATTATGGCTTTATGTATGAGTGTGATTGTGTGAGTCTGAGGAAACACAGAGAGAAAGAACAACTTGTCAGATGGGGCATTGGAGACTGATGTGTTCCTGTCCTGTCTTTTCACAATACTATTGCAGATCAACATAAAAGCCTAAAAGACAGCCGTGGTGTCGCTCTTCATTTCTTGGCTCTCCTGTGGTACATAAGAAACCCGCTACATGTATATAACCTACAGCACCACGTGTATATTTTCATTTATAATTGAATTAATCCATGAAATAATACTAGCACATCCAATTACGTTATTGTACACTAGCCTACCCCCTATCAACACAGTATGTAAATAATATTGCCTACGTGCTTTCGACAATACGTTATCTTCTCGTTATAAACAAAAATTAATTATTTTCAAATAAACCAAATGTTCCTTTTCAATACAGTTGGCTTTAAAAAATCCTAACGATATCACAACTTAAATATAGACTACTTATTACTCAATCGGATCAAGGACATCTTGGTAATTATTTTCATCGTCTCTAGGAAACTATGCCGGGCAGATACTCTCGAAAATTGCGTCTGTCGCTTGTACATATATATTTTATGAATTTCATATGAATTTCTGTGTCGCGGCTGAGCTCTCAAATACCGTGTCCGTCTCTCACTCTATGAAAGGTCACTGCTATCCGGATTCCTTGGGACATCTTTACCCTAAACTAACACTAAACTTAACCATTTTACATATCTACTTGATTGAGGAAGACCCTCACGGAAAGCCTATGAACTCCTCTATTCGACAGAAAGCCATGGACTCAACTGTTATTGGTTGTCCGATGAAGGCTACTGGGAACTGGTAACAGTCCGTGTTTGGCTAACAACATTTAGATCTGTATACAGCGAGATAAGATAGCATACCATGTCATGGAGTGTTGAAGGAAAGACGCATTACCTATAGATTGGAAATAATATTTTCTAGGCAATTGGCGATAACAGGAAATACAGAAGCCGTACGGCCATACTATAGCTCAAGGCGGCTACTTCGGAATGTCTGCTTGCATGGTAAAAACTGTACATTTCTAGCATTTATGGTTGAAATGTAATTTATATTTAAAACTATGTACCTTATGACTTTCATTAACACGCAGGCGTTGGTATGACAACATGTTAGTTACAGGCGTAATGCAGACGTTCAATGGTAAACGACAGCCACATGGTGGTACGGTCGCCTAGGCTTAATTCTGGCCCATATCAATGTTTATAGCATATTTATTTGCTGTTATTGCAGTGCCCCTGTGACAATTTTGGACCCCCTAAATGTGGAGTATGAAATCATTTTTACATAACCAACTGGCACCAGCTTGGCCCCCCCAGTTGAAATGGTCTAGAACCGCCACTGTCTCCCTCTACCTACTACCTGCCTGTTTCTGCTGCCACTGGTTTTTCACTCACTCCCCACACACCCAGAAACTTGAATATCATTAATTACCATTTCATCTTTATGAAAAGCCCTCTGACCAGTGTTTTTTACTTTCTCTATAGTCATTATGGATATTGTCTGAGCCTGCTGGCCATTAATACTGGTATTGCGCTTTCTTTATTGAAATGAATTAAGGAAGACTGCTTTCATTTTCAATTAAGATACATTAAATCTGTCTACATTGTATGCTTTTATAGGGTCTGTATTACAAGTTAAATAAAGATTGGTGCAAACTGGAAGTGTGACTTCTTTCCCCAAGGATTTCCTCAGGCTGAGGTACTTGTCAGTTATGAGTTATTCCATACCAAGGCTAGATGAGGCTGAATGGAAACAACACCACACAACTACAATGCAACTAATTCATCTCATTGGAACATGACTGTTCAGTCTGAATATTCCATCAATTCAAATATGGATTTCTTGGCTGAATTAAAGTTGAATTAAACCTTCAAAAAGGGACACACACCTACACAATGAATGTTTTGTCAAATAAAGTAATTGACAGAAATTAATTTACTGCATCAAAGGGATGGATATTTGATTTATTAGAATCCCCTTTAACCGACAAAAGACTACATACATTAACATGTAGTGTGTGTGCATCTATCAGTTCCACATACATGTCAGTACATGCACACAACAAGTAGGTTACATGGGGGAGAGGCGTTGTGCCGTCAGGGGTTGTTTTGTTTTTTGAAACCAACTTTGCTGTTCACTTGCGCTAAATACGATGGAAGGGAGTTCCATGCACTCGTCTCTGTATAATACTGTACGTTTACTTGAATTTGTTCTGGACCTGGGCACTGTGAAAAGACTGGTCGCATGTCCGGTGGGGTAAATATGTGTAAGTTGACTACGCAAACAATTTGGAATTTCCAACAAAACTATCTTCAACTCTCAGCCAAGAAAGACTGGCATGCATAATATTAATCTTTGCCCTCGGATTACAATGAAGCAGGACGTGCCGCTCTGTTCTGGGCCAGCTGCATCTAAACTAGGTCTTTCTTTGCAGCACTTGATCATATAAATGGACAATAAGATTAAACTAGAGCCTGCAGGACTTGCTTTGTGGATTGCGGTTTCAAAAAAGCAGTTATCTTTATTACGGACAGACCTCCCTTTATCTTTACAACCATTGAATATGTCTTTTGACCACGACAGTTTACAATCTACGGTAACACCAAGTAATTTAGTCTCCTCAACTTGTTCAACAGCCACACCATTCATTACCAGATTCAGCTGAGGTCTAGAACTTGGAATGATTTGTACCAAATAGAATGCTCTTAGTTTTAGAGATGTTCAGGACCAGTTTATTACTAGCCACCCATTCCAAAACAGACTGCAACTCTTTGTTAAGGGTTTCAGTGACTTGATTAGCTGTGGTTGCTGATGCATACATATATGGTTGAATCATCAGTATACATGGACATCCATGCTTTGTTTTATTGCCATCCGTAGTAAAAATAGTAGAGCAAACTGGGCCAAACAGCGCAACACTCCAGGCAGAAAACAGAATGTTCTATGTTGTTCAACCAAACCCATCTTTTCAAAGAAAACGTCATTTAATTATCCTGTATCTGTATTTCTAATGTATTCCAAACGCAGATGGTAACCAGATGATCCCAATCATTTAGGCAGTAAACGATGCCCCCCCCCCTGGTATGTTCTATTGTGAATTGTCTGGGACTCATTGTTTTCCTGTTCACTACTCAAATATATTTTACTTCACGTTAAAGACGAATTTAACTGCTACACAGAACCACAGCGGACCCATAGTAAAGTGAGTCTTTTTTATCCTATTCCTTTTTATAATAACTGTGTCCCTGTGCAACATGCTGAGCTCTGCCCACTGCGGCGGGGCTTAAGGAGTGCTTTTTGAAGTAAGTGTTTGTATCGTGTGAGGCTTGCTATATAAAGCAGGCAAACAGGCATCCCGCTACTGTTCGATTGAACATTAGAATGGGCAAAACGAGTGACCTAAGCAACTTTGAGTGTGGTTTAATTGTCGGTGCCAGGCGCTCCGGTTCCAGTATCTCAGAAACTGCGGCCTCCTGGGCTTTTCATGCACGACATTGCCTAGGGTTTCCTGAGAATGGTGCGACAAACAAAAAAACATCCAGTCAGCAGCAGTCCCGTGGGTGAAAACACCTCGTTGAGAGGTCAAAGGAGAATGGGAAGACTCTAACAAGCGGGCCACAAACAGGAAAATAACGACGCAGTACAACATTGGTCTGCAGAACGGCATCTTGGAACGCACAACTTGGCGGTCCTTGTCACAGATGGGCTACTACAGCAGTCAACCACACCGGGTTCCACTCCTTTCAACTAAAAACAAGAAGAAGCGGCTCCAGTGGGCACAAAATCAATAACACTGGACAATTGAGGAGTGGAAAAACATTGCCTGGTCCGACGAATCATGCTGATGGTAGAGTCAGAATTTGGTGTGAGCAGCATGATTCCATGGACCCATCCGGCCTGGTGTCAACAGTACAGGCTGGTTGCGAAGTGTAATGGTGTGTGGAATGTTTTCCTGGCACACGTTAGTTCCCTTGATACCAATTGAGAAACGTTTCCATGCCCTGAAGAACTCAGGCTGTTCTGGAGGCAGAGGGGGGTCCGACCCGGTACTAGATGGGTGTACGTAATAAACTGTCACTAAGTGTATATAGTACATAGTGAGAAACAGATTAAGACATATTGTTCATGCAAATACACACACACACACAGCGTACAGTAAGGATGGAGGTTGGGGTGGCTGGACACTAGGGCTTTGGCAGGCAGTTGTTGTGTTGGGTCAGGGTTCATCTTGTCTCACTGAGACTCCAGGGTCTGGTTAAAGTGTCTCTTCCCATCCAGGTACAACATGGACTCTATAGAGACAGACAGACACACATGAGACCAATGTTAGACTGTGTGGAATCAATAGACGTTAACTTTAACCTCTTTGTGTTGGCACAAACGTAAGAGTACCTCCGTAGCTCTGCGGTACTATGTTGGGGACGTCTTTGTCTGTGACGAAGGTGAAGTGGAAGACGTTAGTGGTGTTGTGATGCCGGGTCAGGGGGTCAAGAACCTCTGTATGAACTCTGACCTGGATGTAGTTCCCCTCTGTGTAACACACCTGGAGACACAGAGAAGGACATGTCAGCACTGAAACTGGAGCAGATCAAACAACACACCAATGCATATGCACACACACACACACACACACACACCTGTGATGAGAGCAGTAACAGGGAGCCAATCTCTACAGGCTTCTGGAAGAGGATATCGTCCACGGCAACCAGGTTAGGCCGACACCCCCTGGAGGGAGGGAGGGAGGGAGGGAGGAATACACACACAATGAGGATGCACAGGTGTATGTGGTGCACCGGGACAAATGTATATCTTCTCTAACAAACACACACAATCTAGCAAATCAAAATTGGTTCTGTGAATGTTCAGGGAATGTTATTGGATAAATGTACATTTACATTTGAGTCATTTAGTAGACGCTCTTATCCAGAGTGACTTACAGTGGTGAGTGCATCCATTTTCATTTGTACTGTTCCCCAGTGTGAATCGAACTTGGCGTTGCAAGTGCCATACTCTACCATCTGAGCCACCCGGGACCAATTATATATGTCACAACATCACACTATAACTTTATGAGTCTTGTGGGAACGCTCCTTGCTTGTTGTTATGGGCATTTTGAATAACATAACTATCAACATTAATAGGACATTCCTGTAATATTTTCTCATAACCAATTTCATTAAATACAGACATCATTTCTGAGGTGTGTTTATGGTAAATGTTTCATGTTACAACATCGCACCGTAACTGAGAATGTTCTTGGTTTGCTGGGAACAGACTTGCTCACTCACTCACCCGTAGGCACATGCGTTAGCCCAGCCCAACTCGTAAGCTTTCCTCATCAGAAACCCTCCAAAGATCCTGTTAAAGATATTCCTCTCCTGAAAACACACATCTTAGTCAGCACAAATTAGAAAAGTTTCAGGTTGTAAATCTCGCTCCCTCCCTCCCTCCCTCTCTCCCTCTCTCCCTCTCTCCCTCTCTCCTCTCTCTCTAACCTGTGGATGGCAGATCTCCAATCCTTTGACTTTGGCGTCCTCCATCCATACGGAGTTAGGAGGCAGAACTCTGCTACGGAAACTCACTGTCCTACCAAACACACACACCATCACTCACAAAAAGGTTTTCCTGGATTATATGTGTCATAATTAAGATGTAAGATTTATATTTGGACAGTGAAGCTAAAAAAAAATGCAGAATATTTTAACAGCTTATGTTTCAGTGAGGTAGAGTTTGCTATTGTAAATTGTCTTTCTTCCTCTCCTGTGGCGGTCCTCATGAGAGACAGTTTCATCATAGCGCTTGATGGTTTTTGCGAATGCAGTTGAAGAAACTTTAAAAGTTCTTGAAATGTTCCGGATTGACTGACCTTCATGTCTTAAAGTAATGACTGTCGTTTCTCTTTCCTTTCAATAACTTTTAAAGTTTCTTCAAGTGCAGTCACAAAAACCATCCATCACTATGATGTAACTGGCTCTCATGAGGACCGCCACTGGAAAGGAAGACCCAGAGTTACTGTATAAGATGACCTGGCCTACACAATCACCCAACCTTAACCCAATTGAGATGTTTTGGGATGAGTTGGACCGCAGAGTTAAGGAAAAGCAGCCAACAAGTGCAGAGCATATGTGAGAACTCCTTCAAGACTGTTGGAAAAGCATTCCAGGTGAAGCTGGTTGAGAAAATGCCAAGAGTGTGCAAAGCTGTCATCAAGGCATTGGGTGGCTACTTCGAAGAATGTCAAATATAAATATATTTTTATTTGTTTAACACTTTTTGGTTACTACCTGATTCCATATGTGTTATTTCATAGTTGTCTTCACTACTATTCTACAATGTACAATGTAGAAAATAGTAAAAAAATATAGAAGAACGCTGGAATGTGTGTGTGTGTGTATATATATATATATATATATATATATAGTGGGGCAAAAAAGTATTTAGTCAGCCACCAATTGTGCAAGTTCTCCCACTTAAAAAGATGAGCGAGGCCTGTAATTTTCATCATAGGTACACTTCAACTATGACAGACAAAATTAGAAGAAAAATGCTGAAAATCACATTGTAGGATTTTTAATGAATTTATTTGCAAATTATGGTGGAAAATAAGTATTTGGTCAATAACTAAAGTTTATCTCAATACTTTGTTATATACCCTTTGTTGGCAATGACAGAGGTCAAATGTTTTCTGTAAGTCTTCACAAGGTTTTCACACACTGTTGCTGGTATTTTGGCCCATTCCTCCATGCAGAGCTCCTCTAGAGCAGTGATGTTTTGGGGCTGTTGCTGGGCAACATGGACTTTCAACTCCATCCAAAGATTTTCTATGGGGTTGAGATCTGGAGACTGGCTAGGCCACTCCAGGACCTTGAAATGCTTCTTACGAAGCCACTCCTTCGTTGCCCGGGCGATGTGTTTGGGATCATTGTCATGCTGAAAGACCCAGCCACGTTTCATCTTCAATGCCCTTGCTGATGGAAGGAGGTTTTCACTCAAAATCTCACGATACATGGCCCCATTCATTCTTTCCTTTACACGGATCAGTCGTTCTGGTCCCTTTGCAGAAAAACAGCCCCAAAGCATGTTTCCACCCCCATGCTTCACAGTAGGTATGGTGTTCTTTGGATGCAACTCAATATTCTTTGTCCTCCAAACACGACGAGTGAGTTTTTACCAAAAAGTTATATTTTGGTTTCATCTGACCATATGACATTCTCCCAATCTTCTTCTGGATCATCCAAATGCTCTCTAGCAAACTTCAGACGGGCCTGGACATGTACTGGCTTAAGCAGGGGGACACGTCTGGCACTGCAGGATTTGAGTCCCTGGCGGTGTAGTGTGTAACTGATGGTAGGCTTTGTTACTTTGGTCCCAGATCTCTGCAGGTCATTCACTAGGTCCTCCCCCGTGTGGTTCTGGGATTTTTGCTCACCATACTTGTGATCATTTTGACACCACGGGGTGAGATCTTGTGTGGAGCCCCAGATCGAGGGAGATTATCAGTGGTCTTGTATGTCTTCCATTTCCTAATAATTGCTCCTACAGTTGATTTCTTCAAACCAAGCTGCTTACCTATTGCAGATTCAGTCTTCCCAGCCTGGTGCAGGTCTACAATTTTGTTTCTGGTGTCCTTTGACAGCTCTTTGGTCTTGGCCATAGTGGAGTTTGGAGTGTGACTGTGAGGTTGTGGACAGGTGTATTTTATACTGATAACAAGTTCAAACAGGTGCCATTAATACAGGTAACGAGTGGAGGACAGAGGAGCGTCTTAAAGAAGAAGTTACAGGTCTGTGAGAGCCAGAAATCTTGCTTGTTTGTAGGTGACCAAATACTTATTTTCCACCATAATTTGCAAATAAATTCATTAAAAAATCCTACAATGTGATTTTCTGGATTTTTTTCTCTTTTGTCTGTCATAGTTGAAGTGTACCTATGATGAAAATTACAGGCCTCTCATCTTTTTAAGTGGGAGAACTTGCACAATTGGTGGCTGACTAAATACTTTTTTGCCCCACTGTGTGTGTGTGTGTGTATATACACACACACACACACACACACACACACACCATTTTTTGTGCCACTCTTGAAAACAAGATGGTGCATCGAAATAAATAATTGTGTTCGTTCAAGGGGTGCACCTCTCTCAAGTGTCTTGTTTCATATCGTCTCAACATTATGAATAGTCAATTAAGATCGACACCTTCAGTGAACTTCTCTCATTTTACAGGGAACATCAATGTGACAACAATTTGATATGACTCCCAATAAGTCCTTTATGGTGATATTTGTTCTAAAAATGATAATTGTGATTTAAAAATACTTTATGGAAGTAAAGTTGCTAATTGTTCACGTCATCATTTTACTGACGCGTGTGTGTGTGTGTGCATTTGTGTGTCATACTTGGTGTCCAGGGTGTTGAGGAACAGGCTGTGTACGATCTTCCTCTCCTCAGCAGTAGGGGCCACCTTCAGTAGAGACGCTGTACTCAGCTCTACGCGACGCGTCTTATTGACTGGCAGGACACACACAGTAAATAATACAAACAAACACAGTAATATATATATATATATATATATATATATATATATATAAAACGCATGTAATGTGTCTTACTCTCTCCCTGCTGAAACAGTTCCTCCTCTTCAGGCCCCTCTGGTTTCAGAGGATTAACAAACGCTGCCCTGACAAACAAACAGAGAGAGCCAGACAGATAGATAAACAGAGAGACAGACAGAGAGAAAGACAGACAGAGAAACAGAGAGACAGACAGAGTAATAGAGACAGTTAATAATGGTTGGATACTATAGATGGATGGATGGCTGGAATGACAAATGGATGGTTGGGGTGACGGATGGATGGTTGTTGTGTACCTCTTGTTCTCAGGGTCTCTGGCCACCATAACAAACGTAGCATCCAGAACTGGAGTGTAGGCCCCATCATGGTACTATACATACACAGAGACATAACATCACCATTGTGGACATTAGTGTGTGTGTGTGTGTGTGTGTGTGTGTGTGTGTGTGTGTGTGTACCTGAGACATGTGCATCTTGGCTTCGATGGAGGTCTTCCCCACCCAGGTCACGTGACCAGTGAACTTGATGTCACAGTCAGGGTGTATGACTTGTTTCCTCATGTCTGTGACATCACATACAGGGAAAATAAGCCACACCTACCAGAATGCAACAGCAACAAACGATTCAATGATACTGGGAAGTGTCCCAGGATTAGACTTGAGAAACCCTGGTCTACGCAGTACATCCTGGTGTTGTATCAGCATTGTTGTGTCATACCTATCTTGTCCACCAGGGCAGTGACGATGGACAGAGGAGATCTCTGAAGTGCCTTGTTATGGGTGTGAGAGTAACAGATCAACACTGAGGAGAGAGAGAAATAACACTATAATAACATGTACCAGTGTGCATTGTGGTTGAGGTGATGATTTCATACCTGCTAGACTGTCCAGATCCTCCAGGATACGGCCAAACCTGGAATAGAGAAACCGGACTGAGAGGGGGGAAAGGGTGTGTGTGTGTGTGAGCATGTGTTTGTGAGCATGTGTTACCTGACACCTTTGTGGTAGTTAAGGTATTTCTCTCTAAGGGTAGGGTCTGTGCCCAGGGGAAGGTGGACCTCTATGTAGCTGTCCTTCATCCTGCGGACAGGAAGCTCATCTTGAGAACCAGCCAGCTGATTGGACAACGACAAACGGTCAGCTAACGCCTGCTGGTGGTCCCTACAGGATGGGAGGAGAGATAGGGAAAGAGATTCATCAGGAATGAGCTGTGAGTTTAACAAAGTCATGAACATATCTAACAGACAACACGGGTCTTCCTTGTCATGGTATCAGTATCTCAATACAAAATAGGTATACTGGTTCTGTTATTGTACCTCCAGTTAGTGGACGCTCCCACAATCTCCCTCAGCCGGTTGCGCACTGAAAAACAATCCACACAGTTGATCAGCTCTCAGTGTTTGTGTGTACTGATACTGATCTCAGAACAGAACATTCTGGTTAAATGACGAGCACAGGAATGAATTATTTTGCAGACAGGGCAGATGAGAAGGCTTGGTTGAGTGCGCTGTGGCGGAAGAGTATGGAGCAGCGCTACGGTATTTAATATTGCTCAATTTATTTTTAAAGCCTGGGGGAAAAGGAGAAATGTGTTTATATAATGTGACAAAATGGTAAATTGCGAAATGTAATTTTGTGTTTTTTTGCACATATTACTTCAAGAAATAATACTGTCTTAGCCAATGTGGGCTGGGCACCAATAGGTGTATGACACTAAAATAAAATTAATCCTAATCAATCAAAATACAACGGGAAACATATGATCTCAGACAGAATGACAGCAGCAAGCTCCAGAGAGTAGAGAGGTCTAGATGGGATGGGACTCTACATCAGTTCTACTGTTGTTCCAGCTGGCACATGGAACCACAGTGGCTCTGCACTGCAGCCTGAGGGTGTGTGTGCAACGGGGAGAAATCAATAGTGACAAGTTAATACAGTGTAACTTGAGATTTGCCCATTAGTTTGTGGCCCACCTGACTGGAGTCGCTGTGTTGTCATAATGTTGAGACGATATGAACCAATATGAAATAAGACGCTTGAGAGAGGTATAGCCCTAAAATCACCAAGACAGAAGCCACCTCAAAACATGGGTCCATACAGTAGTGTAGATACAGTACATAATGCAAGTACATAATGCAAGTTTGTATAGAGAACATTAAAGGTCTGTCTACTAAAATATACTACAGGAGGGTTGCAGCATCTGTAAGAAGAGCTAGCCACTGCCACAGGCCAGGGATGCATTCACAGTTCAGTCTGTAGAAAATGGAAGAGGGTAACAAGCCCGTACAACCAGGCAAGCTCAACACAGAACACAGAAGGCTGCTGGATTTAACAACAGAAAGTGACAGGGTGCTGGATATCACAAGAGAGATTGACGGTGTGTGAGAGTTTGCGCGCCAGACAGTGTGCGTGAGAGACAGTTAGCTAAGCTACATGCAGGCAGATTTATGTTGAATTAAAACGGAATTAAGAAAGTGCTTTATACAGTTAGGATTCAGGTTTGTTTACCAACACACCATTTGACACTAGCAAGTGAGCATTCCCTGTGGAGACAAGACAAGTCATGGGTCAGAGGTAACAAAAGGAGACTGGATTGAGACTCAATGTCTTGCCATCATACCTCACAAGTACAGTGCCTTGAGAAAGTATTCAGCCCCCTTGAACTTTGCGACCTTTTGCCACATTTCAGGCTTCAAACATAAAGATATAAAACTCTTTTTTTTGTGAAGAATCAACAACAAGTGGGACACAATCATGAAGTGGAACGACATTTATTGGATATTTCAAACTTTTTTAACAAATCAAAAACTGAAAAATTGGGCGTGCAAAATTATTCAGCCCCCTTAAGTTAATACTTTGTAGCGCCACCTTTTGCTGCGATTACAGCTGTAAGTCGCTTGGGGTTTGTCTCTATCAGTTTTGCACATGGAGAGACTGAAATTTTTTCCCATTCCTCCTTGCAAAACAGCTCGAGCTCAGTGAGGTTGGATGGAGAGCATTTGTGAACAGCAGTTTTCAGTTCTTTCCACAGATTCTCGATTGGATTCAGGTCTGGACTTTGACTTGGCCATTCTAACACCTGGATATGTTTGTTATTGAACCATTCCATTGTAGATTTTGCTTTATGTTTTGGATCATTGTCTTGTTGGAAGACAAATCTCCGTCCCAGTCTCAGGTGTTTTGCAGACTCCATCAGGTTTTCTTCCAGAATGGTCCTGTATTTGGCTCCATCCATCTTCCCATCAATTTTAACCATCTTCCCTGTCCCTGTTGAAGAAAAGCTGGCCCAAACCATGATGCTGCCACCACCATGTTTGACAGTGGGGATGGTGTGTTCAGGGTGATGAGCTGTGTTGCTTTTACGCTAAACATAACGTTTTGCATTGTTGCCAAAAAGTTCAATTTTGGTTTCATCTGACCAGAGCACCTTCTTCCACATGTTTGGTGTGTCTCCCAGGTGGCTTGTGGCAAACTTTAAACAACACTTTTTATGGATATCTTTAAGAAATGGCTTTCTTCTTGCCACTCTTCCATAAAGGCCAGATTTGTGCAATATACGACTGATTGTTGTCCTATGGACAGAGTCTCCCACCTCAGCTGTAGATCTCTGCAGTTCATCCAGAGTGATCATGGGCCTCTTGGCTGCATCTCTGATCAGTCTTCTCCTTGTATGAGCTGAAAGTTTGGAGGGACGGCCAAGTCTTGGTAGATTTGCAGTGGTCTGATACTCCTTCCATTTCAATATTATCGCTTGCACAGTGCTCCTTGGGATGTTTTAAGCTTGAGAAATATTTTTGTATCCAAATCCAGCTTTAAACTTCTTCACAACAGTATCTCGGACCTGCCTGGTGTGTTCCTTGTTCTTCATGATGCTCTCTGCGATTTTAACGGACCTCTGAGACTATCACAGTGCAGGTGCATTTATACGGAGACTTGATTACACACAGGTGGATTGTATTTATCATCATTAGTCATTTAGGTCAACATTGGATCATTCAGAAATCCTCACTGAACTTCTGGAGAGAGTTTGCTGCACTGAAAGTAAAGGGGCTGAATAATTTTGCACGCCCAATTTTTCAGTTTTTGATTTGTTAAAAAAGTTTGAAATATCCAATAAATGTCGTTCCACTTCATGATTGTGTCCCACTTGTTGTTGATTCTTCACAAAAAAATACAGTTTTATATATTTATGTTTGAAGCCTGAAATGTGGCAAAAGGTCGCAAAGTTCAAGGGGGCCGAATACTTTCGCACGGCACTGTAGTTCACGTTAGGTTCATAACACTGAGTGAGGCAGCTAATCAATCAACCAACCAATATATCAAACACATAATCAGTCAGTCAGTAAGGTGGGTATGGCCTTACCCTCAGACATGTCCGGGGCCTTCCCCTGCAGAGACACAGGGCCCAGGGAGAACGCCCTCGTTGTCAGAGATGCCACCGATCTTAGAAAACGGAACCTGTGGAATGGAATGAACACAAATGTCAACACAACAAGCCCACAACATTCGAACTCAGAGTTCCAATTGCAACACCCCTGTCCCGTAAACCCATTAATAGACGTGTATGGGAATCCCAGATGTCTGTCAAGTCCCTGGCACATAGCCCACTGATACTGCCAGTTACAGCTGCTCAATGGGATATCTGGTCAGTCAGACAGAGGGTGCATCTCAATACTCTTGGGTGTTGCCGTCAACAAACATACTTTTACAGTAACGTTAGGTTACAGTCGTAGCTAGTAACTAGACAGACTTAACAGTCTATAGCAGCCTAGTGGTTAGATCGTTAGGCCAGTAACTTAACCGAGCTGACAAGGTAAAAACCTGTCAGTCTGAGCAAGGACGTTAACCCACTGTTCCCCGGGCGCCGAAGACATGGATGTCAATTAAGGCAGCCTCTGTGATTCAGAGGGGTTGGGTTAAATGCGGAAGAAACATTTCAGTTAAATATTGTTGGACAGTTGACTAGGTATCCCCCTTTATATAGCTAAGTATTTAGCCAGGGGGGTGGAACGAAGCCTCTAATATATTTATGACAGTAAAACACACGCCTTTTGTTAAACACGTGAGCTGGCTCACCCAGAACAAGGATGAAAAAGCGCCTCAGCAATGTATCTAACAATATATTTAGGTTAGGACTTGAATGAAGGTCGCAATTGTAAATGAGAACGTGTTCTCAACTTGCCTACCTGGTTAAATAAAGGTGAAATAAAAATAAATTGAAATAGAACCAGCAGGTAGCTAACGTTAGCTACGTAGCCAGGCTAACTAGCTAAATGTTCTGTCAAATCGTGTGTTTGACTCTTATTAACCTAAAAGAAAATGGCACATTTTTAAACACGGAAAGCAGAACCCAAAGATGTGATTGACATACTGCGAGTGGCAAAGGTAGGCCGCAAACTAAAATCACTGCTTGCTTAGCTAGAAACCAACGTCGGTCAATAGCCTTAGCTAGCTAACGTTACTACACAAAATACCATAGTTAGCTTTTCTGTCAAATCGACTGGTTTAACTCTTCTCCACCTCATACCTCGGCAACAACATGTCCGTGTGTCTCGTTTATTTGCTATTAAAAGACGCTTGAGAAGTTAGCTAGCTAAATACCAAAATACAACTCTGAAAAGAGAGGACAGATGAAGCAAATTTTGAAAAAAGTGGCAGCACTGAAAAGTGTACTTCCTTGGACATTTGGCCTGCCGGTGCATACCGTAATGTTATAAATAAGTGCGCAATTATTTGGGGAATATAATGCACGGTTTATAAGTAATCTCATATTCGTGTATTGTGATGGGGTACCACTGTTGAATTTAAAACTCATGAGGCATTTCTAGGTTATTTAACATTCACATATTAGCCATCATTGAGACTCACTTAGATAATTCCATTCATTATAGAACAATAGCAATAAAATGATATAACATCCATATTGAATCTTTATTCAACTAGGCAAGTCAGATAAAAACAAATTCTTATTCATAATGACGCCTACACCGGCCAAACCCGGACGCTGGGCCAATTGTGCGCCGCCATATAGGACCCCCAATCACGGCCCGTTGTGATACAGCCTAGATTCGAACCAGGGTGTCTGTAGTTACGCTTCTAGCACTGAGACCGCTGCTCCACTCGGGAGCATATAGAAGAGACAGGAATGCTTATGAGGAAAGTGTTGCTATATTTATTCAGAACCATATCCCAGTAATGCTTAGAGATAGATCTCATGTCAAGTGTTATTGAAGTACGGTGGCTGAAGGTTCACCTGCTTCATCTAAAGCCTATAATTTTGGGGCGTTGCTATAGGCTAGCAGTCAGTATCTGCAGTGCCAGTCAAAAGTTTTGACACACCTACTCATTCAAGGGTTTTTCTTTATTTTTACTGTTTTATACATTGTAGAATAATAGTGAAGACATCCAAACTATGAAATAACACATATGGAATCATGTAGTAACCAAAAGTGTTAAACAAATCAAAATATTTTATTTTTGAGATTCTTCAAAGTAGCCACCCTTTGCCTTGATGACAGCTTTGCACACTTTTGGAATTCTCTAAACCAGCTCCATGAGGTAGTCACCTGGAATGCATTTCAATTAACAGGTGTGCCTTGCTAAAAGTTAATTTGTGGAACTTCTTAATGCGTTTGAGCCGATCAGTTGTTTTGTGACAAGGTAGGGGTGGTGTACAGAAAATATTTGGTAAAAGACCAAGTCCATATGAGGGCAAGAACAGCTCAAACAAGCAAAGAGAAACAACTGTCCATCACTGCGTTAAGACATGAAGGTCAGTCAATCCGGAAAATTTCAAGAACTTTTAACGTTTTTCTTTGAGTACGCGTGTCCAAACTTTTGACTGGTACTGTATGTTTCCAAGATGTATTTTAGAAACAATACAAAACATACAAATGACTACATCATACAAACATCACTACACCCCTCCTGCCCACTAGCCCCCACCCCTGTCTCTAGCACATGGCCTCAAACTGCATTTAAAAAAAAAATCTTTGTTGATATTATGGCAAGAACAGCTCAAATAAGCAAAGAAAAACAACACTCCATCATTACTTTAAGACATGAAGGTCAGTCAATCCGGAAAATTTCAAGAGCTCTGAAAGTTTCTTCAAGTGCAGTCACAAAAAACATCAAGTGCTATGATGAAACTGGCTCTCATGAGGACCACAACAGGAAAGGAAGCCCCAGAGTTACCTCTGCTGCAGAGGATCAGTTTATTAGACTTACCAGCGACAGAAATTGCAGCCCAAATAAATGCTTCACAGAGTTGAAGCAATAGATACAGCTCAACATCAGCTGTTCAGAAGAGACTGCATGAATCAGGCCTTCATGGTCAAATTGCTGCAAAGAAACCACCACGAAAGGACACCAATAAGAAGAAGAGACTTGCTTGGGCCAAGAAACATGAGCAATGGACATTAGACCGGTGGAAATCTGTCTTTCTTGGGGACCTGAATATTGACTGGTTTTCATCAAGCTGTCTGCTCAAGAGGAAGCTTCTCAATGTAACCAGTGCCTGTAATCTGGTTCAGGTTATTAAGCCTGAATGCCAAGTGTCAAATCTGGAGGAAACCTGGCACCATCCCTACGGTGAAGCATGGTGGTGGCAGCATCATGCTGTGGGGATATTTTTCTGAGGCAGGGACTGGGAAACTAGTCAGGATCGAGGGAAAGATGAACGGAGCAAAGTACAGAGAGATCCTTGATGAAAACCTGCTCCAGAGTGCTCAGGACGATCAGACTGGGGCGAAGGTTCACCTTCCAACAGGACAACAACCTTAAGTGTAACAGGGTTGGTTATG
Organism: Oncorhynchus mykiss; assembly: GCF_013265735.2. Classification (NCBI taxonomy): domain Eukaryota; kingdom Metazoa; phylum Chordata; class Actinopteri; order Salmoniformes; family Salmonidae; genus Oncorhynchus; species Oncorhynchus mykiss. The sequence goes on from NC_048579.1 coordinate 14,249,221, forward strand.
TTTCCACTTGCCTCTAAAGAAATGTGTATTTAATGTTCAAGCATTCTTATTGGTTAGTTCAACTCTGATGACAATAAGGTGTTTTGTGATTGGCCCCGCTTGCAGATAGCGGGAGATCGCTATCGGGAGATCGCGGGAGATCGCTGTCTTCCCAGTATGAAAATGTGATGCAAGGGGTAGGTCACGTTCTGAATACTGTTTTCTATTTTCTATTTTACAATGTGTACAGGTTTGCTGTACGTTACTGATTTATACATGTATGGGTATATGGTACCTGTTAGGGATTGAGGGGCTTTCTGGGATGTGCTTTGGCATGTAATTGCTGTAAATAAGTGTGTTAGCTAGCATACACCTATGTAAGGGTCACATAAGCCACTACTAACACAGTTGTCTTCATGCTACAGATTTTGCCATTGACAGCCATCAATACCGTTCAGCCCTGCACAACTAACCTGCTGTTTCCGATTTAACAACAGAAATAAATGATGCTCAACTGGGACCACTGGCCGAAGTTATTTATTTTGAGAAAACACAACTCATGGAGAGTACATATACATCTGTTACATAAGCACACAGCCAAGACAATGAAGGAGTGGCTTCAGGACAAGTTTCTGAATGTCCTTGAGTGGCCCAGCCAGAGCTCAAACTTGAACCCATTCTAACATCTCTGGAGAGACCTGAAAATAGTTGTGCAGCGAAGCTCCCCATCCAACCTGGCAGAGCTTGAGAGGATCTGCAGAGAAGAATGGGAGAAACTCCCCATAGACAGGTGTGCGAAGCTTGTAGCATCATACCCAAGAAGTCTCAAGGCTGTACTCGCTGCCAAAGATGCTTCAACAAAGTACTGAGAAAAGGGTCTGAATACTTATGTAAATGGATATTTACTTTTTAAAAATGTTTTAAAATAAAATTGCTAACATTTCTAAAAACCTGTTTTTGTTTTGTCATTATGGGGTATTGTGTGTAGATTGATGGGGTGAACAATTTCATCCATTTTATAATAAGGCTGTAACATACATTTTTTGGGGAAAAAGTCAAGGGGTCTGAATACTTTCTGAATGCACTGTACATAAATACATGTAAAAAGGAGTAATATTGGCCAGTAGCAGGATAAATAGATTAATGGTAATGGCAATCAATCATCAATAATTTAGAGAGTTACATCAGACATCTATTGTCTCCATCACATAGATAATTTGTAATTACCATCTAAATCTCCTCATTATGCCTGGGTCATGAGGCCTTTGTCATAAATAGTAGTTATCCACATTCAATGAGCTATTCCGGGCTGGGCTCATTATCATTCTATGGTTCCTCACTTGCTACCAGAGGTGTAACATAGTTCATTACAACTACTCTAGTTATAGTAATGGATTTACTTTTCTGAGTACTTATATTACTTATATTTTTCAGTAACTTTTCTTCTACTTGAGTAGGATATTTCAGTACTCTCCAACTCTGGTAAGTGAGTGAGTGAGTCAGTAAGTGAATAGTTAATAGTATATTTATTTTTTAAATGAGCTACTATTAATTTTTACTTTAGTCGTTTTTTTAACCAGTAATTGTACTTCTACTTGAGTCAAATGTAATTAAAGTAACATTACTTCTCATTGAGTATATTTTCGTACTCTTTCCACCCCCTTATTTACAAACACTTGAGAGTAAAGTCTGGATTGGCTACAATCCAGTAACAACATCCGGTCCTTCATTTCACATGTACATTTCACATTTTATGTCATGTAGCAGACGCTCTTATCCAGAGCGACTTACAATTAGTACATGAGTCTTAAGATAGCAAGGTAAGACAACAACACATCACACAATCTTATCAAGTACCTTTTCCCTCAACAAAGGGAAACAATGTGCAGGCCGTGACTACATTCCACTGTAGTCAAGGCCTTTGCGAAATTTAACACATTTATTAAAAATATTACAGTAATTATATTATAGCAATTACATTTAAAAACGTGCTCAAATACAGAGTAGGCTAGATACAGTTAGTAAACTATAATTTGTTGTCAATATCTCGTGACCGGAGAAAGCATCCAATGAAAACAACAGCGAAACTCGTGACGTCTCCTAGATCCCTCGTTCCAATTGGCCAAAAATGACCGAGTTCCGGTTAACCGCCCCAACCCCCACGAGCCCCTATAAAACCCTTGTGAGAGACAAAGAACGATCTAGTCCAGCTGATCCGACCCAGACAGGTCCCTGCTGCATGAAAACTCTCCCGACATAGGCGTCAGGATCCCAGACTGACTGCGGAGGTTTAAACTCCTGGGACGCGAATGAAGAAACTTCTCCTGCTTCACTTCACATACAGAGGTTTAGTGAGAAAAGGGAAAAAGAGTAAAAGAAGAAAATGGATCGTTTTAAATTGCGAAAAGCTGAACCCAAAGATGTGCCTGACATACTGCGACTCATAAAGGTAGGCCTAACCCCCCCCCCCCCACATTGACAAGGAGTTGACCCGTACTTTGTTGTTATTTTGTAGCCCTGGCTAGGCTAAGCCCAGTCGAAACCGTTTTGTTTGACTGCATTGAGAGACTCCGCAAATGTGTGTCTGTATTGAAGGTGACATAAATGCCGGCCATTTCTGCTGCATATCAGTAGGTATCACAGTTCGCGCTGTAGTTTTGTACCTTTGCCTTTATTACATTGGCAACGAGCCAGTTTCTCTGTTTGATGTGGTTATAATGTTAACTGACCGGCAACGAAGAGAACAGCGTTTATCTCAGTGACTTTTAAACTCCCCTTATTGCCCCGCTCTTGGGTTTTGATTTTGAAATGTTTCTTCTGTTCAGGAACTGGCTAAATATGAAGACATGGAAGATCAAGTGATACTGACTGAGAAAGGTGAGCGTGAATTATAGCTAATAATTTCTGTCTCGAGCACGGTGTGACTGCAGAGTTTATAAGGCGTTTTTTGTTTTACGTTTGTTAACAGATCTGCTCGAGGACGGATTCGGTGACCATCCATTTTACCACTGCATCGTGGCGGAAGTACCCAGTGAGAAGCAGAGCAACAACGGTGAGATTCTATATCTCCAATAATCCCATCTATTCCCTGGAGCACACCTGTATATCTGAGGATTGGCTGGATATACTGAGTGTGACATACGAGTATTATAGCGAACTATCAGACGGGTGTGACTGACATGGTGCCTCTCATATGCATATGTTTCTGCGCCATGGGAATCCCTAGTATGTACCTTCCCCTATGCCATACATGCATCAAACCTGTTAGCCCAGTTTGTACAGGACATACAGTAATGTTCTGTCCTTACTCTATACAGACACACCCACTTCCTTACAATAGTTGATGTGATACATAATGATATGACAGTTGTGGTCTTTGAAACATTGTTGCTGTACGCTCACACATTTTTCTCAGCGAAGGCTGGTTTGTGTGTCTAGGGCTACTTCCTGTTATGGTGTGGATGTCACGCTGATGTAGGCCAGAAACACTTGTATGACACACCCGCTAACCAACTTCCGTTGGAAGCTTCTCTGAGCTAGAGCAGCCTGTCTCCACGCATCAGTTCTCACAACACAACCAACATCTCCTCTTTACACAGTCCCCTGGCAACCAGACTGAGTTAACCTCTGAAAGTACAAGTTAATCTTAACCATGGATATATGTGCAGCTCTGCCCCTCCAAGTCCTAAACACCCTTAAACATTTAGGGAAATGCTCAACTGACCATAGATTAGCTACCTGGGTAACTCCGGTACGAGCTCTGTTACATTACATCTGTTTTGTTTTTATGTGTGTGTGTTTACTTCTGTGTCCAGGTCCTGTGGTGATTGGGTTTGCTATGTACTACTTCACCTATGACCCCTGGATTGGCAAGCTGCTCTACCTGGAAGACTTCTTTGTCATGGAAGAGTACAGGGGTAAGCAAAGTAACTATTTTCCTCTCCTACTGTCGCGCTCTTTCCTCTCTGACCTGACCAGTAACCGTTATCTCATTCTGTCATCCATCCACCAGGGTTTGGCATCGGCTCAGAGATCCTCAAGCTCCTCAGTCATGTGAGTAGCTTTGGAGTTATGACCCTGTACAAACATGGTAACAACTAGATGGGAGCTGTCAGTCAGTTACACGACTCTGGCCAGAAATCCTGTTGTATAATTAGGTCAATGACTCAAACAGAATCCCATATTGAGCCCATTCCAGTGAGTTATTCTTTGTAAAGACTGATTCTGTTCTGTGTATTTTTGGCTATTGCTGTTGAAATGATTAATGAATATGTTGGGGAAAAGAGCTGTAGGTATAAGTGGTGTTTGCAGGAAATGCTGATTTAGATGTGGGTGGGGGCTCGCTGTCAGATGCATATGTGCTAACACCTGCCCTCCCTTCCCCTCTCCCCCCTCAGACAGCAGTCAAGACTCGCTGCAGCAGCATGCACTTCATCGTCGCCGAGGGCAACCAGGCGTCGATAGAATTCTACAAGCGTCGTGGCGCAGCTGACCTCTCTCTGGAGGAGGGATGGAGGCTCTTCAAGATCGACAAGAGCTCCCTCCTCAAGATGTCCTCCGGCCCCGAAGAGTGAGCTGGCCCCGAGACACATAGAAAGATGGGAGTGAGAGACTAAGGCTAATTAAATTGACCCGTCTCTCACTTTAGCAGTTGGGTGGGGGGGGTGTGACTACTGACATATTACCATTAAAAGGGGCATTAAACATTACTAATCATATGTGTACTAACTTAATTTAGGGTTCTGTTTAGATTTTATCTGAAGCCATCCTTTTAGTAGTGTTTTTTTCTGCTAATCAACAACTTCTCTATCTCTATTTTGAATGTTTGTTGGTGTAATTAAAAGTTTCAGAGCACATTTGTGTGGTGACTGATTTCTCTAGAGCTAAGAGGGGAAATTAAATGGGGATCATGATGGTGTGGTAGGGGAGGGCTTTATGCAACATGCATCACTTCATATGCCCTACCTCCCTTCATCCTCTGGCTCTCATGGGAGTCATTTCAGAATGTCATCAAGACACTTGTATACAGCCTTGTCTTTCTCTTCCACCTCTCTCCTGTCATACCTTCTCTGTGAAAGGGGGATGTATGGTCTATTAGTCTATGGCGAGGAACACTTAGTTACTGCACTGACCTTGGCAAGACAACTGTCAGTGTCTAATGCTCACACAGATCCTAGTCAGACTTAGCAGAAACCAGGGGTGTAGAAATGCATATCGGTGGGATGTCTGTTTTGAACATTCACTGCAGCAATGCCTGAACAGTGAAGCCAACCCTGTAGTGGCCCAGTGGAGTTCGTAATATTCTCTAAACACGGTCTCCAACCCCTTGCCCAGGCAGCGACGGATCCTCTTTACTGTAACCCTGTCAATCATCTCTAGACACTTGTATTCCACTAAACCTTCATAAGAACTCAGAAATAGCTCCTGGAAATGTTTCTTTGGCGTTACTCCATTTAAATACAACGAAGGACATCAATGGGGCAGGACCAAGTGTGTGACTTAGTTTTCCCACAATTTGTTACATTACAGCCTTACTCAAGTTGAGAATTCAATTTTCTTCAGTCTACACACAACACAATACGCATAATGACAAAGTGAAAATGTGGCGAACAAAATTTCAACAAACCTTACTTGCATTAGTATTCAGATCTTTTACTATGAGACTCAAAATTGAGCTGAGGTGCATCCTTTCTCCATTGATCATCCCTTCTGTTTCTACAACCAAGACAACACAGCAGTGGCTTTGAGACAAGTATTTGAATGTTCTTGAGTGGCCCAGCCAGAGTCCAGACTTGAACCCGATCTAACATCTCTGGAGACCTGAAAATAGCTGTGCAGCGACGCTCCCCATCCAACCTGACAGAGCTTGAGGATCTGCAGAGAACAACTCTGAGAAACTCCCCAAATACAGGTGTGCCAAGCTTGTACCATCATACCCAAGAAGACTTGAGACTAATCGCTGCCAAAGGTGCTTCAACAAAGTTCTGAGTAAAGGGTCTGAATATTTATGTAAATGTGATATTTCAGTTTATTTTTTAAAAAAGTATCTAAAAACCAGTTTTTGCTTTGTCATTATGGGCTATTGTGTGTAGGTTGATGGGAAAAACAATCAATTTAATCAACCTTAGAATAAGGCTGTAACGTAACAAATTGTGGAAAAAGTCGAGGGGGTCTGAATATTTTCCGAATGCACTGATCATCTGAGACGGCGGAGAAGAGAAGAGGGAAAAAGAGATAGCATCCTTTATCTCCAGACAGGGAATAATATTTTCATCCTAGATTCCCCATGAGCCTCGCTGATCTTTGAACCTGACTTGTTTGTCCAGAGTTCTAAACGGTGCCCCGTTACTGATTAACCATTGGCTGAGGCTGAGAGAGAGCCTGTGATGTTTCCATCTATTTAAAGACACACCAGGGAGATTAAACACTAACTCCCCATGAGGCCTTGAGAGCTTTTCTAACCCTTTTCAAACTATAAACACAATGTTCTATTCTAGCAGAGGTGTTCATCACTCTGTTGCACAAATAGACACACAAATGATTTTACACAGGCATTCACAGCCACGCAAACATGACCCCAGTGAGTGACACATGCCAAGGCATGATGGATAAGGTTGAGGGTCAAGTCATACCAACCAACACTCCCACCCTCAACTCACCTATCACTCACTCGCTCACCCTCACTGCAGAGTTAAACTGGACTGTCTACGTCAAAACAACTAGTGAACATTGTGTAACTCCCACCACAGGGTTACAGCAGATTCAGTACGTTCAGTAGTGTTGTTAACCTGGTCCCATCAGGTAGTGTTGGAAGAGGAGTTGGCTAAAGTACATCAACATGTGGGACAGGCTAGAACTGCTGTAGTTCCTCGTCGTATCTTTTTCTCCAGATGAACGTTTTATGGTTAAATGGTTTTACAGGCAGGGAAGATAAATCCCTTTGAATAACCAATAACACACATCTGGAAAAATAGCCTTTGGACATGACCCACTTATCTCATAGCATGGACAGACTACCCTCCCTGTTTCTGTCTTTGTGAGAACACCAGAGGCATACACAGAAACATGACTTTCCATGCATCCAGCACCAGTAAATATGTGCGGAAGTTTAACTGTAATAACACAATCACAATCATATAGGAGTTTGGTTTATTAGGACCATGTCTCTGTTTATAGATAGTAGTTTTCTGGGAACAGACAATCAATACAAAATCAACCAATTCAAAATGAAAATCATCACCTGAAACACAAAATACTTCAAATATACACCACTTTTAAATATTCTTCAGTAGAAGTACATCTTTAACTTTTTAAATACTTTATGTAACATTATCGTAGTGCACTCTGTGGTGGATCAATGATGGGGGAATGTCTTTAGAAATAAATACATAACCAAAACAAGCATGAGCAACAATATTTAGACAAACACAGAAACGAGGTCAGAGGACAGCTGACAGGAGTCTCCTGTGTCCATTGGCATGGTTACAACAGGTTGGCATGGTTAGTTGGCAAGGTAACTGAGCAAGAGGGAATGTGATGTATCATGTTACAGGAGAGACAGCGGTATGTTAAGGTCCTCTGTCTAGGGTGTGTGTACACCATGGAGGCGCGGTGCATATAGGGGTGTTGAATGTGATTTCGATCCACACTGGTGCAGCACACCCAGATGTACAGAGTTTATATCACCTCTAGTAAGCCAGGTTATATCACTGAAAACAAATTGTATTTTTACGACAAGAGACTGGTTCCAACCAATTTAGACATACAGTAGATTATGGTAATAACAGGCTCTTACCACTGGTGGGTGTGATGACATGATGTAACGTCCTTCAAAATTCAAATACTTTTCTGTTTTGTGTGCCAACACTACGTGCACCGTGAGGAGCTTTGTGTCACACGTTTGCACCTAGGGAAACACTCTCGGGGAAAAGAGGGCTGTTGTGAATATAGGTGATTCTGTCAGAAGTTGCAGTCCAACTCCTCTGACAACCGTTGTTATCATGCCAAGAATCCTAATCCCCTATATTAACATCAGTCATTCGGGATTTCACAATTTCATGAAACAAATCAGGTGCCAAAGGCATAGGAGAACAAGGGCCTGAGGGCCAGCAACAATCCACACCTAGGAACACCACATGATTGAACATACACTCCCAAACACACTCTGACACAACATTAGGCCCACAACATGAACACACACAGTCAAATAAAACACCCTGGGTTTTACGTCCAATATAGATGGATAATATCGGTGAAACAATATACAGGCCGGGCTCCAATTATAACCTATCCTCTACGTTTGAACCAAATGTTCCACGACACAACAAAATGTGATTGTTTTGGGACCTTTGATGCCATTAACTTTCAAAATCTCATGCGATGTGTCTAGGCTCTCTGTCTCAGCTACCAGTGCTCTTGTCCTCGGCCTTCTCAGCCTGCCTGAGGGGAAACAGGAAGCAGGAATACACATCATTATTACTGAACACACCTCAGGCAGCTGATTCTTTGTCATGATGACTAACCTTGCCCTTGCCAAATGGCAGGTCCTTCCAGAGCGTCTGCACAGCATCCCGACCCTGCTGACTCCAGCTGTACACAGAGTCCCTGCTCACCTGAGATAGAGACAACCACACACACACACAAAATTGAAACACCTTCTATGAAGTCTGACCTCAATCAGATAAACCATGTGACAGATTTAGTGCACAAAATGTCATTTAAAAACACCCAACACACACTAATCACTCATTAAGTGTCTAAACTATTCATAACTCACAGAAATACAGCCATTAACCCCCCCCCCAGTCAGCAGTCAGAGGTTCCAGCTTTCCTCCCTCCCTCTGAACAGCTGTCTCCTCATCACTTTCCTATCCTGCTGCTGTATCATACATCCTGTCTGTCTGATCTGGCTGTGTTGTGGCACACAGAAACACACACCTGTATCCTCTCTATCTCTGGGTGTGCCTCTCTCAGACAACAACATTAAACAGACCTAAAATATACCAGGAATCCACACCAGAATAGGGCACCCCGCTTTGAAACCAAAGGGCAGACTATCAATCACATTCCCTCCCCACACACAATCGCTCTTATTTCACAGCCAGAACTTCCTACAGGAAACCACAGCCTTTCCCGTTAGAGAGGGGGGAAAAAGGGATGGAAGACACACACTAACATTGCACCCCACACCCACACCCACACACACCTTGGTTAAGGAGGCAGCTTGCTGGGGGTAGAACATGGAAGCACTAAGAGCCATCAGCCCGACAGGAAACACCAGCCTCTTCACCCTGGAACCTAGAGACACAGAGTAGTGCTGAGCGATTAGTGCCTCTTCACCCTGGAACCTAGAGACACAGAGTAGTGCTGAGCGATTAGTGCTTTTTGAGGTCAGTTCCAGTTCGGTTTTAGAAAAATAGTCCTGGTTTTAGATGATTTATTATTACATTAAATGCATTGTGGGTTGAATGCTGTAACACTGAATTAAACTATGAATAAAAGTCCCATTACTGCTTATCACTTAATAACAATCATTTGTTCACCTTAGTTTAAAGCTAGAATCCTTAATTGAAACATTAAAGTGGACATCCTGCCTCATCTGTGGTAAAACGCTGAGGGATGGGCCTGGATGTGGACACCTGCTCTTCGAACATCTCATTACAAAGTCATGGTTGTTAATATGGAGTTGTTCCCTTTTGCTGCTATAACAGCCTCCACTCTTCTGGGAAGGCTTTCCATTAGATGTTGGAACATTGCTGCGGGGACTTGCTTCCATTCAGCCACAAGAGCATTAGTGAGGTCAGGTTAGACCTCCTGATGTTGGGCGATTAGGTCTAGCTCGCAGTCGGCGTTCCAATTCATCCCAAAGGTGTTCGATAGGGTTGAGGTCAGGGCTCTGTGCAGGACAGTCAAGTTCTTCCACACCAATCTCAACAAAGCATTTCTGTATGGACCTCGCATGCGCAAGGGGGCATTGTCATTCTGAAACAGTAAAAGCACAGAATAGTCTAGAATGTCATTGTATGCTGTAGCGTTAAGATTTTCCTTCACTGGAACTAAGGGGCCCGAACCATGAAAAACAACCCCATGACCATTATTCCTCCTCCACCAAACTTTAGTTGTCACTATGCGTTCGGGCAGGTAGCGTTCTCTTGGCATCCGCCAAACCCAGATTTGTCAGTTGGACTGCTGAATGGTGAAGCGAGATTCATCACTCCAGAGAACGCATTTCCACTGCTCCCACGTTGAAAGTAACTGACCTCTTCAGTAAGGCCATTCCACTGCCAATGTTTGTCTATGGAGATTGCATGGCAGTGTGCTCGATTTCATACACCTGTCAGCAACGGGTGTGGCTGAAATAGCCAAATCGACTAATGTGAAGGGGTCTTCACATACCCGTGTATATCAATGGATGTGGCAACTAAGGATTCTAAGTCATCATCACATCTCTGCTCAGGCTGTAGCAGCCAGCCAGCCATCTACAGACTTGCCAGGACCATTGGCAGCAGTTCGCAATGAATTCTGGTCATTGTAGTTAATGACTATGTTGAATATTGGCCTGCTGAAAAATACAACTTCCTACTACATGGCAGAGTTCTTCCTTGATCTGATCTCTTTCTAGAGTAATGGCATATCGAGCTCACAGAAGAAGAAAAAATGACATGGATTTCAAATAATTGAACCGACGTCGATAAATTAGTTGTGTGGGCGCGCGTACACATTACCTTTGGCCAGGTACAATCCTAAGAAGCCAGAGAAGCCAACCACCCCGACGCTGGGATAGAGGTCCGGAGGAGGATCATTGAGGAACTCATATGTCTCTGAGAAAGAGAGAGACAGAGAGAGAGGACACAGTTTTGTGTATGTATGTGTATATAAAAGGTATCTGCATGATATAAGTGTCTTCTCACCTCTCACTGTCCTGGTGGAGGCGCTCACAGTGGGCTCTACAGTCCTGTAGACCTCCTGTTTCACAAGATATGACATCACAAAGAGGAGATAGAGAACTTTAATCTATGCTTCAATATTAAGAAGCTGCTGAGCGGAGGACAGCTCATAATAATGGCAGGAATGGAATAGTCTGGATCAATGTGTTTGATACAATTCCATGTATTCCGTTCCAGCCATTACTATGAGGCATAACTCATTGTGTGTATGTTAGTGTGTCAAGTCTTGGTAGATAGTGTCTGTCACCTACCTCAGCTTTCTCCAGGGCAACCAGACCCGTTACCTACAGGAAAACAAGAACCACAAACCTTAAATCTGAGGATTCCAAAAGAAAATTAGAGAGGTGCCACATGAGATTGCCTAGATTCACCCATTGTGTTCCAGTTGACAGGTAAGTAAGAGGCATACATCTCTGAGGAAGAGGGGTGTACCTGACACTGGTTGGTGTAAGGCTCGGCCCATTTCCTCAGCTTGGCCACGCCCTGTTCCACTGGCCCCACCTCTGGCTCCACATACCGGAGCTGCGGCTCCGGAGTAACATAGAGGGACGGGAGCTGCAATACACACACACACACTTTTCAATCGAGCAACCTACAGCAACGTTGTCCTGTCTAAGTCATTTTATCTGCAAAGTGCCTTGTGGGAGCCTGCACCCACCCAAACAGCTCTTATTAGCAGATAAGCTTGGACACGCATGTCACCTGTCCCTTCATATAACTGCCAAATAATTGTTCTCGGAGAGGAGACAGAAGAGCCATACTAGCTACCTCTTCAATACTGAGACTCAGAGCTGCAGGTTTCTTCTTCACCTCGCTGGTGGCCAGGACAGTCGCAGTGCCCGTCATCAGACCCAGGACCCCTGGCACAGCGGCAGACTGCAAATTAAAAACAGAAATACCTTATTTACATCAGTATTCAGACCCTTTGCTATGAGACTCGAAATTGAGTTCAGGTGCATCCTGTTTCCATTGATCATCCTTGAGATGACTTGATTTGAGTCCACCTGTGGTAAATTCAATTGATTGGACATGATTTGGAAAGGCACACACCTGTCTATATAAGGTCACACAGTTGACAGTGCATGTCAGAACAAAAACCAAGCCATGAGGTCGAGGAATTGGCTGTAGAGCTCAGAGACGGAATTGTGTCGATGCACAGATCTGGGGAAGGGTACCAAAAAATGTCTGCAGCATCGAAGGACCCCAAGAACACAGTGGCCTCCATCATTCTTAAATGGAAGAAGTTGGGAACCACCAAGACTCTTCCTAGAGCTGGCCGCCTGGCCAAACTGAGAAATCAGGGGAGAAGGGCCTTCGTCAGGGAGGAGACCAAGAACCCGATGGTCACTCTGACAAAGCTCCAGAGTTCCTCTGTGGAGATGGGAGAACCTTCCAGAAGGACAACCCTCCCTGCAACACTCCACCAATCAAGCCTTTATGGTAGTGGCCAAATGGAAGCCACTCCTAGTAAGAGTCACATGACAGCCCGCTTGGAGTTTGCCAAAAAAGGACTCAGACCATGAGAAAAAATATTCTCGGGTCTGATGCAACCAATATTGAACTCTTTGGCCTGAATGCCAAGTGTCATACTGGGAGGAAACCTGGCACCATCCCTACGGTGGATGGTGGTGGCAGCATCATGCTGTTGGGATGTTTTTCAGTGGCAGGGACTGGGATACTAGTCAGGATCGAGGGAAATATAAACGGTTCCAGACTGGGGCGAAGGTTCACCTTCCAACAGGACAACGACCCTAAGCACACAGCCAAGACAATGAAGGAGTTGAGAATGTCCTTGAGCCAGAGCCCGATCGAACATCTCTGGATACTTGAAAATAGCTGTGCAGCAACGCTCCCCATCTAACCTGACAGAGCTTGCGAGGATCTGCAGAGAAGAATGGGACAAACTCCCCAAATACAGGTGTGCCAAGCTTGTAGCATCATACCCAAGAAGACTCGAGGCTGTAATCACTGCCAAAGGTGCTTTAAAGTACTGAGTAAAGGGTCTGAATACTTATGTAAGCCTTATATATTTTTATTTCTACTAAATTTGCAAAAATGTCAACCTGTTTTTGCTTTGTCATTATAGGGTGTTGAGATTGAGGGGGGAAAACAATTGAATCAATATTTGAATAAGGCTGTAACGTAACAACATGTGGAAAGACCAGAGGTCTGAATAATTCCCGAGTGCACTAACGTTCACCTACATAAGGGCAAAGTTTTGCACAAAATAAAGAATAAGGCTAATATATTAAGTATATTTACAAACCCGGACATACCCGGTTTGTCCAGTAATGCCATGGCCAGATTTATGAATAAAAATACGTTTTACGAGATTAACTATTTTTTTTGATCGCGAATTCAGATCGTAAAACGTCTTCTCTTTTAGCTCGTCATACATATGGCTAGCTAGCTAATGTCGAATTTTTATAACTAACCCCTTCTGTCTATGTTAACTTCATTGACCCTGGCCACACTTGTAGTGGTTTGGTTTGCTGACGTTAGCTAGCTAGCCTATGCTCAGCCCAACCAACATCACTCTTTTAAACAGTATTTTACGGTTGTCATTTTGTAGTTTGTACTATTCTAAGATAACCTGAATGTATCATACAAGATACAAAAAACAACAACAGTTTAACCGTTACCAGTTTCCAAACGTTTGACATTTCTCTTCCTGGTGACTTTGCTTTTGTACGGCAAGTCGGACGGCAATAAAAACACTATATTTCGGTATTGTGGAACAATATGTATCTCAACAGCGACATCTGGTGGTGGCACACTATAGTGAGCATCACAGGTGAGCGCATACGACACACTTTCCCCAACACAGTGGTGGAAAAAGTACACCTTTGTCATACTTGAGTAAAAGTATAGATACCTGAATAGAAAGTTACTCAAGTAAAAGTGAACGTCACCCAGTAAAATACTACTTAAGTAAAAATCTAAAAGTATTTGGTTCTAAATACACTTAAGTATCAAAAGTAAAAGTATAAATAATTTCAAATGTATTGTATTAAGCAAAGGGCTTGTCTGTCTGTCATAGATCAGCATTTATAACCAGCCCTCAGTCTCAGTAGGATAAAACTATAGAATATTGTGGATAAAAACACCCTGTACGATGACTATTTCTAAAAGAAAAAATAAATCAGATAAACAATGTATTTACTATAATCTGAGTAGACACTGCTATTTCAAACACTTTGTAATTTATATCCAGAAATAAATGTTCATACTGTTAAGCTTTTCTGCTTTACTTGAGTGTTTTATTTATTTTACTTTTACTTCACAACATTCCTAAAGATAACACATGGTCATCCCTTTTGCCTCTAATCTGGCTGACTCACTAAACGCATGCAACTTCTGTAAATTATGTTGGAGTGTGCCCCTGTCTATCCGTACATTTTAAAAACAAGAAAATGGTGCCATCTACTTTGCTTAATATAAGGCATTTGAAATTATGAATACTTTTACTTTGATACTTAAGTAGATTTTGTACCAAATACTTTTAGACTTTTACTCAAGTAGTATTTTACTGGGTGACTAACTATTACTTGAGTAATTTTATATACTGACTTGAGTACTTTTTCCACCACTGTGTTGGGAAAAAGTGTGTCGTGTGCTCTCATCTGTGATGCGCACTATAGTTTGCCACCACCAGATGTCACTGTTTCACAATACCGAAATCTGCTGTTTTTATCCCCGTTCGACTTGCCGTACAAAATAGTGATGTTGGTTGAACTGAGCATGGGCTAGCTAGCTAACGTCAGCCTCAGCAAACCAAACCACTACTACAGTAGTGTGGCCAGGGTCAATGATATTAACATAGACCGAAGGGGTTAGTTATAAATATTCACTACAGTCACTACAGTCCCTGGTTTGAATCCAGGCAGCATCACATCTGGGCGTGATTGGGAGTCCCATAGGGCGGCACACAATTGGCCCAGCGTCATCCGGGTTTGGCTGGGGTAGGCTGTCATTGTAAATAAGAATTTGTTTATACACACACACACACACACACACCACTGATCAAAAAGTTATTTTGTTGGCATTTACGTATGTCCCCATTACCAGTAAAATGTCATCAAAACCTATTTCTTTCACTTACTTGCTGTGTTGTTTCGTTGTTCATTTCTTCTGTCGTTTCATTCTCAACCAGGATTTCTATGGAATGCCATTTTGATCTTTGCTATGGAACGCCTTTTGGGTCTTTGCATGTCAAAAAATATACTATTTAACACTATTAGACGTGTCATATGACTGCACGTAACAATTTAACGCGTTCATACATGTTTTTACATAGTTATTACACATTGATTACACTATCACTCGTATTGTATATGTCACAACGACTCATCGATACGTATGCTATGATGCTGGTAAAGTTGTCTCGCACACCTACAGTGCTGGTCATTAAAAAAGTTAGCTAGCTCATGGATGCAAACAATGTTCTTCCCCCAAAACATAGCAAAATGACATCTGTTTCAGTAGCTATAGTTAGCTAGCTAACTATATAGCTAGGTTTCATCATCTAAAATATCTCTAATTTATGAGACAGTTATTGTTTGATTAATGGTGGTCTATGTGAAGCTAGCCACAATAAGGATTAGCCACAATAGTGGACTTTGCAGTTAGCCTTCAAAATGAAAGTATTGATTGTCAAGGGCAATGAATTCCATTATCTTGGCTTTAATGAATTTCGCCCTTGAGTTGTCTCGCTGAAATATTCATACTCTTTTAAATGACTGCTCGACTTGTTGACTGCTCGAACCACACAACAGACGTGGGCTAGGTTAGGAATGTTGTGTTGCACGTGCAGTGCAACATTTTACGTGGCGTCATTACGTCATGTTATATAGGTATGCACGTCAGGTTTGACATAGGTTTTGCACATCGGCCGATACCGATGTTGGCATTTTTAGCTATTATCGTCCGATTCCGATATGTTCACCAATATATTTGGGGCGGCAGGTTAGCCTAGTGGTTAGAGCGTTGGGCTAGTAACCGAAAGGTTGCAAGTTCAAATCCCCGAGCTGACAAGGTACAAATCTGTCGTTCTGCCCCTGAACAGGCAGTTCATTGAAAATAAGAATGTGTTCTTAACTGACTTGCCTAGTTAAATAAAGGTAAAATAAAATAAATATATCACTCATCCCTAATAAATGTCTTTGACATTTAACGTTAGCTATCTAGCCATATTTATGACTAGCTAAAAGAGAAGACGTTTTATGGTCTGAATTTGAGAAGACATTTTTTTTTCTCACAGAACATTTTAATTCATAAATATGGCCATGGCATTAACGTTACTGGACAAAACGGGTGTCACATTATTTAAAAAAAATACTTGTAGCATTATTCTTTGTTTTGTGCTAAACTTTGCCTTTGTTATATAATCTAACGTTAATGTAACTTACTTTCAATACCTGTAAATAACATGAGCAAGTCTACTTCTGATAAGCTTCTCAGTAAAGCATTAAAAACTATTTTGTGTATGTCCATTACATGAAATCCAAATAAAATCCATTCAAATTACAGGTTGTAATGCAACAAAATAGGAAAAACACCAAGGGGGATGAATACTTTTGCAAGGCACTGTATGTTCGTCAAAAAGTGTTGACATGCTTGTCAAATCTTATCTACTATTAAGAGCTGTTTGGGTGGGTGCAGGCTCCCACAAGGCACTTTGCAGATAAAATGACTTACATGACAAAGTTGCTGTAGCCTGTGTCTCAGTATTTAAGAGTTAGCTAGCATGGCTGTCTGGTCTCCTTTCCAGGAACAATTATTTTGCAGTTAAATGAAGGGACAGATAACATGTGTGTCCAATCTTATCTGCTGTTTGGGTGGGTGCAGGCACTTTGCAGATAAAATTACTAACAGGACAAAGTTGCTGTAGGCTGCTCGATTGAAATATATGTGCGTGTTGCGTCCCTCTATGTTACTCCAGAGCCGCAGCTCAGTTACAGTTGAAGTCGGAAGTTTACATACACCTTAGCCAAATACATTTAAACTCAATTTTTCACAATTCCTGGCTTTTAATCCTAGTAAAAGTTCCCTGTCTGGTCAGTTAGGATCACCACTTTATTTTAAGAATGTGAAATGTCAGAATAATAGTAGAGTGATTTATGTTAGCTTTTATTTCTTTCATCACATTCCCAGTGGGTCAGAAGTTTACATACACTCAATTAGTATTTGGTAGCATTGCCTTTAAATTGTTTAACTTGGGTCAAACGTTTTGGGAAGCCTTCCACAAGTTTCCCATAATAAGTTGGGTGAATTTTTGCCCATTCCTCCTGACAGAGCTGGTGTAACTGAGTCAGGTTTGTAGGCCTCCTTGCTCGCACATGCTTTTTCAGTTCTGCCCACAAATGTTCAATGGGCTTGAGGTCAGGGCTTTGTGATGGCCACTCCAATACCTTGACTTTGTTGTCCTTAAGCCATTTTACCACAACTTTGGAAGTATGCTTGGGGTCATTGCCCATTTGGAAGACCCATTTGCGACCAAGCTTCCTGACTGATGTCTTGAGATGTTGCCTTAATATATCCAGATAATCTTCCTCCCTCATGATGCGATCTATTTTGTGAAGCGCACCAGTCCCTCCTGCAGCACCCCCACAACATGATGCTGCCACCCCAGTGCTTCATGGTTGGGATGGTGTTCTTCAGCTTGCAAGCATCCCCCTTTTTCCTCCAAACATAACGATGGTCATTATGGCCAAAAAGTTATATTTTTGTTTCATCAGACCAGAGGACATTTCTCTAAAAAGTACGATCTTTGTCCCCATGTGCAGTTGCAAACCGTTGTCTGGCTTTTTTTATGGCGGTTTTGGAGCAGTGGCTTCTTCCTTGCTGAACGGCCTTTCAGGTTATGTCTATATAGGACTCATTTTACTGTGGATATAGATACTTTTGTACCCGTTTCCTCCAGCATCTTCACAAGGTCCTTTGCTGTTGTTCTGGGATTGATATGCACTTTTCGCACCAAAGTACGTTCATCTCTAGGAGGCAGAACACGTCTCCTTCCTGAGCAGTATGACGGCAGCGTAGTCCCATGGTGTTTATGCTTGCATACTATTGTTTGTACAGATGAACGTTGTACCTTCAGGCATTTGGAAATTGCTCCCAAGGATGAACCAGACTTGTGGAGGTCTACGTTTTTCTGTCTGAGTTCTTGGCTGATTTATGTTGATTTTCCCATGATGTCAAGCAAAGAGGCACTGAGTTTGAAGGTAGGCCTTGAAATACATCCACAGGTTCACCTCCAATTGACTCAAATTATGTCAATTAGCCTACCAGAAGCTCCTAAAGCCATGACATAATTTTCTGGAATTTTCCAAGCTATTTAAAGGCAAAGTAAACTTAGTGTATGTAAACTTCTTACCCACTAGAATACAGTGAATTATAAGTGAAATAATTTGCCTGTTAACAGTTGTTGGAAAAATTACATGTCATGCACAGAGTAGATGTCCTAACCGACTTGAATTTTTTCTTAACTGACTTGCCTAGTTAAATAAAGGTTACACACACACACACCCCCAAAAAGTTATTCTGTTGGCATTTACCTATGTCCCCATTACCAGTAAAATATAACCAAAACCTATTTCTTTCACTTACTTACCGTGCCGTTTCGTTGTTCATTTATTCACCGTTTGGGTCTTTGCGTGTCAAAAAATATACTATATAACAATATTTGACATATTTGTCAATTAAGCTTGTTGACCAATCAGGACCTGAATATGACTGCAGGTCACAATAGTGTAACGAGTTCATCATTTTTGTTAACGTAGTTATTACACATTGATTACACCAGGATGTCCTGCTCCCAGGCAGACTAAATAACTTTTTTGCCCGCTTTGAATACAGTGCCACTGACACGGCCTGCAACGAAAACATGCGGTCTCTCCTTCACTGCAGCCGTGAGTAAGACATTTAAACGTGTTAACCCTCGCAAGGCTGCAGGCCCAGACAGCATCCCCAGCCGCGCCCTCAGAGCATGCGCAGACCAGCTGGCCGGTGTGTTTACGGACATATTCAATCAATCCCTATACCAGTCTGCTGTTCCCACATGCTTCAAGAGGGCCACCATTGTTCCTGTTCCCA
Source organism: Oncorhynchus mykiss (assembly GCF_013265735.2). Lineage (NCBI taxonomy): Eukaryota > Metazoa > Chordata > Actinopteri > Salmoniformes > Salmonidae > Oncorhynchus > Oncorhynchus mykiss. Next base: position 14,268,240 of record NC_048579.1, read on the forward strand.
AGAAAGCTAAGGTAACTGAGCTAAACGACTACCGCCCCGTAGCACTCACTTCCGTCATCATGAAGTGCTTTGAGAGACTAGTCAAGGACCATATCACCTCCACCCTACCTGACACCCTAGACCCACTCCAATTTGCTTACCGCCCAAATAGGTCCACAGACGATGAAATCTCAACCACACTGCACACTGCCCTAACCCATCTGGACAAGAGGAATACCTATGTGAGAATGCTGTTCATTGACTACAGCTCGGCATTCAACCCCATAGTACCCTCCAAGCTCGTCATCAAGCTCGAGACCCTGGGTCTCGACCCCGCCCTGTGCAACTGGGTACTGGACTTCCTGACGGGCCACCCCCAGGTGGTGAGGGTAGGCAACAACATCTCCTCCCCGCTGATCCTCAACACTGGGGCCCCACAAGGGTGCGTTCTGAGCCCTCTCCTGTACTCCCTGTTCACCCAAGACTGCGTGGCCACGCACGCCTCCAACTCAATCATCAAGTTTGCGGACGACACAACAGTGGTAGGCTTGATTACCAACAACGACGAGACGGCCTACAGGGAGGAGGTGAGGGCCCTCGGAGTGTGGTGTCAGGAAAATAACCTCACACTCAACGTCAACAAAACTAAGGAGATGATTGTGGACTTCAGGAAACAGCAGAGGGAACACCCCCCTATCCTATTTAAGTTCCTCGGCATACACATCACAGACAAACTGAATTGGTCCACTCACACAGACAGCATTGTGAAGAAGGCGCAGCAGCACCTCTTCAACCTCAGGAGGCTGAAGAAATTCGGCTTGTCACCAAAAGCACTCACAAACTTCTACAGATGCACAATCGAGAGCATCCTGGCGGGCTGTATCACCGCCTGGTACGGCAACTGCTCCGCCCTCAACCGTAAGGCTCTCCAGAGGGTAGTGAGGTCTGCACAATGCATCCCCGGGGGCAAACTACCTGCCCTCCAGGACACCTACACCACCCGATGTCACAGGAAGGCCATAAAGATCATCAAGGACATCAACCACCCGAGCCACTGCCTGTTCACCCCGCTATCATCCAGAAGGCGAGGTCAGTACAGGTGCATCAAAGCTGGGACCGAGAGACTGAAAAACAGCTTCTATCTCAAGGCCATCAGACTGTTAAACAGCCACCACTAACATTGAGTGGCTGCTGCCAACACACTGACACTGACTCAACTCCAGCCACTTTAATAATGGGAATTGATGGGAAATGATGTAAATATATCACTAGCCACTTTAAACAATGCTACCTTATATAATGTTACTTACCCCACATTATTCATCTCATATGCATACGTATATACTGTACTCTATATCATCGACTGTATCCTTATGTAATACATGTATCACTAGCCACTTTAACTATGCCACTTTGTTTACATACTCATCTCATATGTATATACTGTACTCGATACCATCTACTGTATCTTGCCTATGCTGCTCTGTACCATCACTCATTCATATATCCTTATGTACATATTCTTTATCCCCTTACACTGTGTACAAGACAGTAGTTTTGGAATTGTTAGTTAGATTACTTGTTGGTTATTACTGCATTGTCGGAACTAGAAGCACAAGCATTTCGCTACACTCGCATTAACTTCTGCTAACCATGTGTATGTGACAAATCAAATTTGATTTGATTTGACTCATATTTTATGTCACAACGATTCATCGATACGTATGCTATGATGCTGGTAAAGTTGTCTCGCGCATCCTACAGTGCTGGTCATTAAAAAAAGCAAGCCCAAGGATGTAAACAATGTTCTTCCCCAAAATCACAGCAAAATGACATATGTTTCAGTAGCTATAGTTAGCTAGGTGTCATCTAAAATAACCCTAATTTATAAGACAGTTCATAATTGATTAATGGTGGTCGGATCCATCTATGTGAAGCTAGCCACAATAAGGATTAGCCACAATAGTGGACTTTTAAAATTAAAGTATGGCATAATTCTACTATTTGTATTAATTTGCATCAGCAATGACATACTTTTATTTTGAAGGCAAACTGCAAATTCCACTATTGTGCCTAATCCTTATTATGGCTAGCTTCACAACACATAACCCTAGCCAGATGAAGCTAGCTGGATGCTTATAAAGTTAGCTTTTGGCAACAGGGTTAAGTAGCTGGCTAGCTATTTATTTTCATGCACTCAACAAATGGCAACCTAGCTAATACATACAAGGATTCTTAAATCAATGCTGAGAATAATGAAAATGACTGCAGTTTATACTGGTTATTGTTTTCAGGGTGGTTATATTGAAGCTAGCTAGGTACCAAGCTAAAGCTAGAGAAGCTAAGCTAAAGCTGCAGAAGTTGCAGTTGAACAAATTATGCTTTATTACCAACGCGGTATTGAAAACACATTGTTTGTTGCCGGTGTTCTTGTTTGCAGACTTTTTTTTATACAGCTTTGACAGTGTTACTGTATCTTTTTTTGACACGCAAAGACCCAAATGGCATTCCATAGTATATGTTGTGAAGCTAATAGCAGTGACGCTATTACTGTCTAACTCCGGTAAGGCAACATCTGAAAAATAGTGCACTTGGAAGTGTGTACCGGTGCTCGACCAGTCGGTGAAGGCCAACATCACCCACGACAGAGAACGGTTGATTGTCAAGGGCAATGAATTCCATTATCTGGGCTTTAATGGATTTTGCCCTTGAGTTTTCTCGCTGAAATGTTCTTACTCTCGATCCACACAGAGTTCTGTCTTACCATCCAGGTCTGTGCCCAAACAATTTGAGCTTCTACTTTTAAAAATCCACCTTTCCAGAAACAAGTCTCTCACCGTTGCCGCTTGCTATAGACCACCTTCTGCCCCCAGCTGTGCCCTGGGCACCATATGTGAATTGGTTTCCCCCCCATCTATCTTCAGAGCTTGAGCTGTTATGTGACCTAAACTGGGACATGGTTAACACCCCGGACATCCTACAATCTAAGCTAGATGCCCTCAATCTCACACAAATTATCAAGGAACCTACCAGGTACAACCCTAAATGTGTAAACATGGGCACCCTCATATATATCATCCTGACCAACCTGCCCTCTAAATACACCTCTGCTGTCTTCAATCAGGATCTCAGCGATCACTGCCTCATTTCCTGCGTCCGTAATGGGTCCGCGGTCAAACGACCACCCCTCATCACTGTCAAACACTACAGCGAGCAGGCCTTTCTAATTGACCTGGCCCGGGTATCCTGGAAGGATATTGATCTCATTCCGTTAGTAGAGGATGCCTGGTTATTCTTTAGAAGTGCCTTCCTCACCATCTTCAATAAGCATGACCCATTCAAAAAATGTAGAACTAAGAACAGATACAGCCCTTGGTTTACTCCAGACTTGACTGCCCTTGACCAGCACAAAAACATCATGTGGCGTACTGCATTAGCATCGAATAGCCCCTGCAATATGCAACTTTTCAGGGAAGTTAGGAACCAATATACACAGGCAGTTTGAAAAAGCTAGCCTTTGCTTTCCTAACAGAAATTTGCATCCTGTAGAACAAACTCCAAAAAGTTCTGGGACACTAAAGTCCATGGAGATTAAGAGCACCTCCTCCCAGCTGCCCACTGCAGAGGCTAGGAAACACTGTCACCACCAATAAATCTGCGATAATTGAGAATTTCAATAAGCATTTTTCTACGGCTGGCCATTCCTTTCCAACTGGCTACCCCTACCCCGGTCAACAGCCCATGCACCCCCCCAGCAACTTGCCCAAGCCTCCCCCATTTATACTTCACCCAAATCTAGATAGCTGATGTTCTGAAAGAGCTACAAAATCTGGACCCCAACAAATCAGCTGTGCTAGACAATCTGGACCCTCTCTTTCTAAAATTATCCACCAAAATTGTTGCAACCCCTATTACTAGCCTGTTCAACCTCTCTTTCATATTGTCTAAGATCCCCAAAGATTGGAAAGCTGCTGCGGTCATCCCCCTCTTCAAAGGGGGAGACACTCTAGACCCAAACTGCTACACCTTTTTCTAACCTACCCTGCTTTTCTAAGGTCTTCGAAAGCCAAGTTAACAAAACAGATCACAGACCATTTCAAATCCCACCGTACCTTCTCCGATATGCAATCTGGTGTCTAAGCTGGTCATGGGTGCACCTCAGCCACGCTCAAGGTCCTAAATGATATCATAACCTCCATCGATAAGAGACAATACTGTGCAGCTGTATTCATCGACCTGGCCAAGGCTTTCGACTCTGTCAATCACCACATTCTTATTGGCAGACTCAACAGCCTTGGTTTCTCAAATGACTGCCTCGCCTGGTTCACCAACTACTTCTCAGACATCTGGCAGTCTATGGGGGTGCCACAGGGTTCAATCCTCAGGCCGACTCTCTTCTTCTCAAGGATGTTGCTCTTGCTGCTGGTGATTCTCTGATCCACCTCTACGCAGACAACACCATTCTGTATACATCTGGCCCTTCTTTGGACACTGTTAACTAACCTCCAGACGAGCTTCAATGCCATACAACTCTCCTTCCGTGGTCTCCAACTGCTCTTAAATGCAAGTAAAACTAAATGCATGCTCTTCAACCGATCGCTGCCCACACCTGCCCGCCCGTCCAGCATCACTACTCTGGACGGTTCTGACTTAGACAACTACAAATACCTAGGTGTCTGGTAAGACTGTGAACTCTCCAAAGCCAATTCCTCCTTTGGCCGCCTTCCTTCTAGTTCTCTGCTGCCAATGACTGGAACGAAATGCAAAAATCACTGAAGCTAGAGTCTCATATCCGCCTCACTAATTTTAAGCACCAGCTGTCAGAGCAGCACACAGATCACTGCACCTGTACGTAGCCCATCTGTAAATAGCCCATCCAACTACCTCATCCCCATACTGTTATTTATTTTGCATCTTTGCACCCCAGTACCTCTACTTGCGCACTCATCTTCTGCATATCTATCACTTATGTTTAATTGCTGTATTGTAATTATTTCGCCACTACGGCCTATTTGCCTTACCTCCCTTATTTGCAAACACTGTATATATAGACTTTCTCTATTGTATTATTGACTGTATGTTTGTTTATTCCATATGTAACTCTGTGTTGTTGGTGTTGCACTGCTTTGCTTGATCTTGGCCAGGTCGCAGTTGTAAATGAGAACTTGTTCTCAACTTACCTAACTGGTTAAATAAAGGTGAAAAAAATAAAAAAAATAAAACAGCCAACATTGTGGGCTAAGTTAGGAATGCTGCACCTGTAGCGCAACATTCATGTGGCGTCGTTACGTCCTGTACCTATGTTATACAAGTATACATGTCAGCGTTAAACTAGACATCAGCATTTTTTAGCTAATATCGGCCGATTCCAATATGTACACCGATATATTGTGCATCCCTATTTTAAACAGTATTTTACTGTTGTCATATTGTACTCTACCATTAGCTACGTCTGTACTATTCTAAGATAACCTGGATGTATCATACAAGAGAAATGTTTAACCATTACCAGTTTCCCAACGTTTGATATTTCTCTTCCTGGTGACTGCTTTTGTACGGCAAGTCGAACAGGGACAAAAACACCAGATTCCGCAATTGTAGAACGATGATCATCAACAGCGACTTCTGGTGGTAGCAAACTATAGTGAGCATCACAGATGAGCACACACTTTTCAGCATCAGTGACGGAAGAGGTACCCATTTCTCATACTTGAGTAAAATGATTAGATACCTTAATAGAAAAATACTCAAGTAAAAGGGAAAGTCACCCAGTAAAATACTACTTGAGTAAAAGTAAGGTTGTAAATATACTTAAGTATCAAAAGTATAAATAATTTCATATTTCTTGTATTATTACGCAAAGTAGATGGCACCATTTTCTTGTTTTTAAAATGTACGGATAGACAGGGGAACACTCCAACATCATTTACAAAAGTTGCATGCGTTTAGTGAGTCAGCCAGATCAGAGGCAAAAGGGATGACCATGTGTTATCTTTAGGAATGTTGTGAAGTAAACATCATAAATATAAATAGTAAAGTACAGAGAAAACGACCTAGTTGTACTTTAAAGTATATTTAGTACTTTACACCACTGCCAACACACTCAATAAAACACTCAAGTAAAGCAGAAAAGCTTAACAGTATGAACATTTATTTCTGGATATAAATTACAAAGTGTTTGAAATAGCAGTGTCTACTCAGATTATAGTAAATACATTGTTTATCTGATTTATTTTTTCTTTTAGAAATAGTCATCGTACAGGGTGTTTTTAATCCACAATATTCTATAGTTTTATCCTACTGAGACTGAGGGCTGATTATAAATGCTGAGCTATGACAGACAGACAAGCCCTGTCCCAAATAAAAACAGCAGGACTAATACACATGTTGACCAGCAGAGGGAAACCGCTGTTTAAAGACTGAAGTTTGGCATAATATTGGCCCGTTTGCCAGACGCATACTATTCCTGGACAAAAAAAAAACCACTTTCAGTGGAGATTCTCTATTGCGCATTGCTTTTTAGTCCAGAAGTAGGTTTACCGTCTGGAAAACCAACTGGGCCTAAGTGTTCATGATATCGATAGTCATTTTTACATGTAAAATATAGACAAAGACACAGATGGGAGATGACAGAATACCTTATTACATCTAAGCTGCCTTAGTGATGTTAACAGTCCCTGTTTATACACTACTGCACACATCTTATTCTGTCAAATGGAGCCACTGCCCGTGAGGGGGGTCTGCCTGGTATTTATACAGTACCACAAACCGCTCTGTGACTTTTTGACTGGGGGAAAAGGCATGTTTGTATGCTACTGCATAAATACTGCACTGCAGGTTTGATTGAATAGAGCCGTGAGTGCAGGCAAGAGGACGCTGGGTAGAGGAAAGGAGGGAGGGAAAGAAGAGGGAAATGTGGAATCAGAAAGAGTGACACAATCTCTCAAAGTATCATAAAGACTATGCTCTATTGAAAGGCAAATCACATCAACCCAACATCCCGACCACAATCACACAGAGTTAGCTGGTGGTGGATGGATCTCCATAAACACACATACAAAAAAAATGGCTGACAGACAGAACTGCAGAAGACCGTGCTTTAGCCCTTTTCATTGTTGTTCATTAAAAGAAGAACGAGAGAGATGAGCAGGTTCATATGCTGCAGCTGGCTCCATCAGACAGACAGACAGACAGACAGAGACAGGACTAAGCCAGGGTAGGGCTTTACAAAGTAGGATCCATAAGTTAGCCAGATCACCTTTGACACTCAAAATATGATCAAGCAAAAATAGTTAATGTGTTACTGGGAGTTTTGAGCCTATTTCAAATTGATCTTTAATATTAACTCCTTTTCTGTATCAACTTATTTAGTTTTTTTGAATCAAAAGTTGTTTCTGGTTCATTTCTGTGGCCAACTCCTACCATCTAACACACCCTCGTCGTCTGCCACAGCAACACTCAGAGCAGATGGTTAACGTCAATAAATAAAGTGAAATCTTACATACAGTACTGCCAGAGAGACGGGGACCTTCACACTGCAGTCATCCCTGACCTCTGAACTGTTACATGGCTCTCTGTCAGCAGGACAGTGTTATTGCAGTGTAGTCATGACAACGCTAAATCATCACCATGATCATCTTTCTCACAATCCCAATAGTATGATGAGTGCATATTTTTTAATATTTTGCTCATTCATGTATCACACACACACACACTCCAGCTCCACAGACTAATGGTGCTTTCAAGAGAACTGGGAAGGTCAAATCATGACGTCAGTGACCTTCAGATCGGAAAGTCAGAGCTTTAAGATGATCCCAGAGTTTCCGACTTTCGAATTCCGAGTTAGATGACCGTTCAAAACTATTTTTCCCCAGTCGGAGGTCGCTCCGCCCCGATTTCCCAGTTGTCTTGAACACACGTCTTGAAGTCAGAGGTAGGAGATTTCCGAGTTCCCAGTTGTCTTGAAAGCGGCATCAGAGAAAGGGTTACAGAGAGACTAGATGACATCACATGAACATGACACAGCATGGTTGAGACATACAGACAGACATGGTTCAGACCAATGACGTGAATAAACCCTGGATTGCTGATGCTATCAATTAGCCAATAAAATTTACAAAATCACATGTATTTAAGTATTTCTTTGTTGTAGTGGGGACAGTAACATTGGTACTCTCTAAAGTACTTACTGTAAGGAATATGTTTTTATCAAACCTTTTTTTGTATTTTTAGTTCACATAATTAACATATATTATAATATACCAGTAAAAAACGTGTAGACATTGAAACATTTATTTCTATAGCTTCCCACCCAAAATGGCTTCAATACAGCGCCCCACTGTCAGTCATCCAGGGTTTATACATTATTAGTTCAGTCAGACAGGGCTTGAAACGGAATCATAATAACAATATGAAACTGACCTCAGTCCAAAATAAACCAGCTGAATCATGAAAAATCTTCTCAATTTTTCCCTTTTTCTGAAAAGCTTATTTTGAAACAGACCAGCTTGAGTTGCCCACCACCACTGATCACTAGCAAAGCTCAATTTTCTGCCCGTGTGGACAGATTACTATGGCATGTTTAGTTCAGTCTGTGTCTAGTTGAAAAGCTTCTGTGTTAGAGAGTGTTAGTGTCACACCTGTAAACACCAATCCTCCACCTCCACGCCTGGGGCCTGTAGGAGGAGTTGGTCTTAAAAGGGGGGCATTCCCAAACCTTAAAGGGGTGTGTCTGAACTGAACCAGACCTCAGCTGCAGCGCCGGACGTGCTCCAGGACGTACTCAGGGAAGTGCAGAGTGCAGACCTGCAGCCCATCCAGTTTGCAAGGCATCCTGGGATACTCGTCCTCCTTCCACTTGTTGTCATCGGGGTCAAAGGTCAGGATGGAGTCAGAGTAATGTCCGTTATAGCAGAGGCCCCCCAGTACCATGATCTGTCTGTCCAGCACCGCGACGCCATGCCCACTGCGCCCGATGGGCATCGACGCCAGGATGGTCCACTCGTCTGTCTCAGGGTCGTAAACCTCCGTGGACGGGCAGCCCTGCGACTCGAATGACGCCCGGAGGATCACACACACACCCCCGAACACGTACAGCTTCCCGTTATGGGAGATCATCTTGTGGAAGCAGCGAGCGTAATTCATCTTCGACTTGTTCTCCCAGCAGCTGGTGTGTGTGTTGGGGAGGAGGGGGGTGCGGGCTGAACGCGTCCTGTGTGTGTCCGTTGTTCCCGCAGAGCCTGCTACACACAACCCTCCCCCTGCATCCAGTCCAGGGTCGAACACACACACCCCTCCCCCCGTGTCCCGCCCCGGGTCGAAAAGACACACCCCTCCCCCCTCGTCCCGCCCCGGGTCGAACACACACACCTGTTTGGAGGTGGATGAGGAGGTGATTCCTCCGGTGATATAGAGTTTACCGTTTAGGACCGTGCCCTCGTGACCGTACTTGTTGACCGGGTACGGATCCACAAACTCCCAGCGGTCCGCCGTGATGTCATAGCGTTCCGTGGAGTAAAATGTCTCATCCCGCGTCCGCCCAGCCACCGCGTAGATGAACTTACCGATGACCCCCACTGCAAACTCTGACCTTGAAGTGAAGACACAAAAAACAAAACGTTTTTCTTTACACCTAATAGATCTTGTAGAAACATGAAACCATGTCACACCTGGGACGTGACAAGTACAGACCTGGGCACAGACATGTCGGCCATGCGTAGCCAGGAGTTCTGGCGGGGGTCGTAGCGGTAGACTTTAGAGGAGGCGTGGAACTCCCCATCAGGCCCTAGCTCCTCCCCCCCCAGCAGGAAGGCAAAGTTGTTGACGATGGCCAAGCAGTCTGGTCGGAGAGGAACCTGGGGACCTTCCAACTCCCACCACACCTACGGACAGGTCATACACACATTAGAAATATACATTATAGACACATTATAAACTGACATATATACATTAGACAGACATTAGGCACATTATCGACATATTATACACATTATAGCCATTAGACACATTATAGACACAAGTCGTTTTCGAATACTCATACTAATCGCACTATTTGTGACGTAAAATTAGTATGGATATAGTCAGTATGCTTATTGGTCATAGTATGGATATAGTTAGTATGGATATAGTCAGTATGCTTATTGGTCATAGTATGGATATAGTCAGTATGCTCATTGGTCATAGTATGGATATAGTTAGTATGCTCATTGGTCATAGTATGGATATAGTTAGTATGCTCGTTGGTCATAGTATGGATATAATCAGTATGCTCATTGGTCATAGTATGGATATAATCAGTATGCTCGTTGGTCATAGTATGGATATAATCAGTATGCTCATTGGTCATAGTATGGATATAGTTAGTATGCTCATTGGTCATAGTATGGATATAGTTAATATGGATATAGTCAGTATGCTCATTGGTCATAGTATGGATATAGTTAGTATGCTCATTGGTCATAGTATGGATATAGTTAGTATGCTCATTGGTCATAGTATGGATATAGTTAGTATGCTCGTTGGTCATAGTATGGATATAATCAGTATGCTCATTGGTCATAGTATGGATATAATCAGTATGCTCGTTGGTCATAGTATGGATATAATCAGTATGCTCATTGGTCATAGTATGGATATAGTTAGTATGCTCATTGGTCATAGTATGGATATAGTCAGTATGCTCATTGGTCATAGTATGGATATAGTTAGTATGGATATAGTTAGTATGCTTATTGGTCATAGTATGGATGTAGTCAGTATGCTCATTGGTAATAGTATGGATATAGTTAGTATGTTTATTGGTCATAGTATGGATATAGTCAGTATGCTCATTGGTCATAGTATGGATATAGTCAGTATGCTCATTGGTCATAGTATGGATATAGTCAGTATGCTTATTGGTCATAGTATGGATATAGTTAGTATGTTTATTGGTCATAGTATGGATATAGTCAGTATGTTTATTGGTCGTAGTATGGATGTAGTCAGTATGCTCATTGGTCATAGTATGGATATAGTCAGTATGCTTATTGGTCATAGTATGGATATAGTTAGTATGGATATAGTTAGTATGTTTATTGGTCATAGTATGGATATAGTCAGTATGGATATAGTTAGTATGGATATAGTCAGTATGCTCATTGGTCATAGTATGGATATAGTCAGTATGCTCATTGGTCATAGTATGGATATAGTCAGTATGCTCATTGGTCATAGTATGGATATAGTTAGTATGTTTATTGGTCATAGTATGGATATAGTCAGTATGCTCATTGGTCATAGTATGGATATAGTTAGTATGCTCATTGGTCATAGTATGGATATAGTCAGTATGCTCATTGGTCATAGTATGGATATAGTTAGTATGCTCATTGGTCATAGTATGGATATAGTTAGTATGCTCGTTGGTCATAGTATGGATATAATCAGTATGCTCATTGGTCATAGTATGGATATAATCAGTATGCTCGTTGGTCATAGTATGGATATAATCAGTATGCTCATTGGTCATAGTATGGATATAGTTAGTATGCTCATTGGTCATAGTATGGATATAGTTAGTATGCTCATTGGTCATAGTATGGATATAGTTAGTATGCTCATTGGTCATAGTATGGATATAGTTAGTATGCTCGTTGGTCATAGTATGGATATAATCAGTATGCTCATTGGTCATAGTATGGATATAATCAGTATGCTCGTTGGTCATAGTATGGATATAATCAGTATGCTCATTGGTCATAGTATGGATATAGTTAGTATGCTCATTGGTCATAGTATGGATATAGTTAATATGGATATAGTCAGTATGCTCATTGGTCATAGTATGGATATAGTTAGTATGCTCATTGGTCATAGTATGGATATAGTTAGTATGCTCATTGGTCATAGTATGGATATAGTTAGTATGCTCGTTGGTCATAGTATGGATATAATCAGTATGCTCATTGGTCATAGTATGGATATAGTTAGTATGCTCATTGGTCATAGTATGGATATAGTCAGTATGCTCATTGGTCATAGTATGGATATAGTTAGTATGGATATAGTTAGTATGCTTATTGGTCATAGTATGGATGTAGTCAGTATGCTCATTGGTCATAGTATGGATATAGTCAGTATGCTTATTGGTCATAGTATGGATATAGTTAGTATGTTTATTGGTCATAGTATGGATATAGTCAGTATGTTTATTGGTCATAGTATGGATGTAGTCAGTATGCTCATTGGTCATAGTATGGATATAGTCAGTATGCTTATTGGTCATAGTATGGATATAGTTAGTATGGATATAGTTAGTATGTTTATTGGTCATAGTATGGATATAGTCAGTATGGATATAGTTAGTATGGATATAGTCAGTATGCTCATTGGTCATAGTATGGATATAGTCAGTATGGATATAGTCAGTATGCTCATTGGTCATAGTATGGATATAGTTAGTATGGATATAGTTAGTATGCTTATTGGTCATAGTATGGATGTAGTCAGTATGCTCATTGGTCATAGTATGGATATAGTCAGTATGCTTATTGGTCATAGTATGGATATAGTCAGTATGCTCATTGGTCATAGTATGGATATAGTCAGTATGCTTATTGGTCATAGTATGGATATAGTTAGTATGGATATAGTTAGTATGGATATAGTCAGTATGCTTATTGGTCATAGTATGGATATAGTTAGTATGGATATAGTTAGTATGCTTATTGGTCATAGTATGGATATAGTCAGTATGGATATAGTCAGTATGCTCGTTGGTCATAGTATGGATATAGTCAGTATGCTTATTGGTCATAGTATGGATATAGTTAGTATGCTTATTGGTCATAGTATGGATGTAGTCAGTATGCTCATTGGTCATAGTATGGATGTAGTCAGTATGGATATAGTTAGTATGCTCGTTGGTCATAGTATGGATATAGTCAGTATGGATATAGTTAGTATGCTCGTTGGTCATAGTATGGATATAGTCAGTATGCTTATTGGTCATAGTATGGATATAGTCAGTATGGATATAGTTAGTATGCTCGTTGGTCATAGTATGGATATAGTCAGTATGCTCGTTGGTCATAGTATGGATATAGTCAGTATGCTAAAAGTTCCCGGATGTCGTACTACATTCGCCAAAATATGCAGTATACAAACTGTGGACACTATTTCCGTGCTTTTAGGGCCCATAATTCAATTCTTCAGAAAATGGGAAGTGGTGTAATCGTTGTGCGTTTTCAATGGACATTGTTAATGAAGTTGTAAGATGTCCATCTAGTAATTTGTTAGACATGCTAACAAGCTAGAAAGAAGTTGCATAGCAACAGCATCAACTTCCAGTAGACAGGCGAAGAGCTAGTACACTCAACTGAAAATACACTGTTTGTTTACAGTAAACTAAAATGAAATAGTATGTATTCATTAAGTATGTAGTATACAGTATGTTAGTATGGGTATTACCACCCTGCATCCCACTGCTGGTTTGCTTCTGAAGCTAAGCAGGATTGATCCTGGATGGGAGACCAGATGCTGCTGGAAGTGGTGTTGGAGGGCCAGTAGGAGGCACCTTTTCCTCTGGTCTAAAAAAAAAGATCCCAATGCCCCAGGGCAGTGACACCTGTGTAGGGTGCCGTCTTTCGGATGGGACGTTAAACGGGTGTCTTGACTTTCTGTGGTCACTAAAGATCCCATGGCACTTATTGTAAGAGTAGGGGTGTTAACCCTGGTGTCCTGGCTAAATTACCAATCTGGCCTTCATAACATCATGGTCACCTAATCATCCCCAGCTTACAATTGGCTCATTCATCTCCTGTAACTATTCCCCAGGTCGTTGCTGTAAATGAGAATGTGTTCTCAGTCAACTTACCTGGTTAAATAAGGGTTAAATATTTTTTTTTTTAACACAGCTATATACATATTATACAAATCATAGACAGATATTGTAGGCACATTAGATATTGTAGATATTATAGAAACATTAAAACAGACACATTACAGATCTAGATACATTATAAACAGACATACATTATAGACAAACAGACACATTATAGAGAAGTGTATAATGTGTATAATGTTACATTATAGACATTAAACCTGACATATTAGAGCATGGCTGTAACAAGTCTCAACACCCAGTAGCTCTTCAGTAGGAGCCTTGGTACCCCTCTGGTACCAACACAGAACCCTGCGGCTGTATCCTTGTCTCTGTGCGGCAGTAGGATCGTACCTTGGGTCTGTGCGGCAGCAGGAACGTACCTTGGGTCTGTGAGGCAGCAGGAACGTACCTTGGGTCTGTGCGGCAGCAGGAACGTACCTTGGGTCTGTGCGGCAGCAGGAACGTACCTTGGGTCTGTGCGGCAGCAGGAACGTACCTTGGGTTTGTGCAGCAGTAGGATCTTGCTGTTGACCATGCTGTGTCCGATCATGCCCCTGAACACGGCAGTCTGCGGTCGGACCGAGCGGATGCGGTTGGACCGAGTCTCGACCAGTGGCTGCTCGTTGACGTCGTGGAAGTAGCTGAGAGCCTGGTCCACCTCCTGACGCAGCTGTCGAGAGTAACGATAGAACTCTGACGTCTTCACCTGAGAGAGGACGAATTAGTCAGAGGCGATGTCATAGAGGAAGGCAGACTGCTTCATCTTGCAACAGTATCAGTGTGTGTGTGTGTGATATATAACTCAGCAAAAAAAGAAACGTCCTCTCACTGTCAACTGTGTTTATTTTCGGCAAACTTAACATGTGTAAATATTTGTATGAACATACAGTGCCTTGCGAAAGTATTCGCCCCCCTTGAACTTTGCAACCTTTTGCCACATTTCAGGCTTCAAACATAAAGATATAAAACTGTATTTTTTTGTGAAGAATCAACAACAAGTGGGACACAATCATGAAGTGGAACGACATTTATTGGATATTTCAAACTTTTTTAACAAATCAAAAACTGAAAAATTGGGCGTGCAAAATTATTCAGCCCCCTTAAGTTAATACTTTGTAGCGCCACCTTTTGCTGCGATTACAGCTGTAAGTCGCTTGGGGTATGTCTCTATCAGTTTTGCACATCGAGACTGAAATGTTTTCCCATTCCTCCTTGCAAAACAGTTTGAGCTCAGTGAGGTTGGATGGAGAGCATTTGTGAACAGCAGTTTTCAGTTCTTTCCACAGATCCTCGATTGGATTCAGGTCTGGACTTTGACTTGGCCATTCTAACACCTGGATATGTTTATTTTTGAACCATTCCATTGTAGATTTTGCTTTATGTTTTGGATCATTGTCTTGTTGGAAGACAAATCTCTGTCCCAGTCTCAGGTCTTTTGCAGACTCCATCAGGTTCTCTTCCAGAATGGTCCTGTATTTGGCTCCATCCATCTTCCCATCAATTTTAACCATCTTCCCTGTCCCTGCTGAAGAAAAGCAGGCCCAAACCATGATGCTGCCACCATGTTTGACAGTGGAGATGGTGTGTTCAGGGTGATGAGCTGTGTTGCTTTTACGCCAAACATAACGTTTTGCATTGTTGCCAAAAAGTTCAATTTTGGTTTCATCTGACCAGAGCACCTTCTTCCACATGTTTGGTGTGTCTCCCAGGTGGCTTGTGGCAAACTTTAACCGACACTTTTTATGGATATCTTTAAGAAATGGCTTTCTTCTTGCCACTCTTCCATAAAGGCCAGATTTGTGCAATATACGACTGATTGTTGTCCTATGGACAGAGTCTCCCACCTCAGCTGTAGATCTCTGCAGTTCATCCAGAGTGATCATGGGCCTCTTGGCTGCATCTCTGATCAGTCTTCTCCTTGTATGAGCTGAAAGTTTAGAGGGACGGCCAGGTCTTGGTAGATTTGCAGTGGTCTGATACTCCTTCCATTTCAATATTATCGCTTGCACAGTGCTCCTTGGGATGTTTAAAGCTTGGGAATTTTTTTTGTATCCAAATCCGGCTTTAAACTTCTTCACAACAGTGTCTCGGACCTGCCTGGTGTGTTTCTTGTTCTTCATGATGCTCTCTGCGCTTTTAACGGACCTCTGAGACTATCACAGTGCAGGTGCATTTATACGGAGACTTGATTACACACAGGTGGATTGTATTTATCATCATTAGTCATTTAGGTCAACATTGGATCATTCAGATATCCTCACTGAACTTCTGGAGAGAGTTTGCTGCACTGAAAGTAAAGGGGCTGAATAATTTTGCACGCTGATTTGTTAAAAAAGTTTGAAATATCCAATAAATGTCGTTCCACTTCATGATTGTGTCCCACTTGTTGTTGATTCTTCACAAAAAAATACAGTTTCATATCTTTATGTTTGAAGCCTGAAATGTGGCAAAAGGTCGCAAAGTTCAAGGGGGCCGAATACTTTCGCAAGGCACTGTAACAAGTTTCAACAACTGAGACATAAACTGAACAAGTTCCACAGACATGTGACTAACAGAACTGGAATAATGTGTCCCTGAACAAAGGGAGGGGGGTCAAAATCAAAAGAAACATTCAGTATCTGGTGTGGCCACCAGCTGCATTAAGTACTGCAGTGCATCTCCTCCTCATGGACTGCACCAGATTTGCTGTGAGATGTTACCCCACTCTTCCACCAAGGC
This sequence comes from Oncorhynchus mykiss, assembly GCF_013265735.2. Lineage (NCBI taxonomy): Eukaryota > Metazoa > Chordata > Actinopteri > Salmoniformes > Salmonidae > Oncorhynchus > Oncorhynchus mykiss. The sequence goes on from NC_048579.1 coordinate 14,284,801, forward strand.
ACCTGCAAGTTCCCGGACATTTCTGGGGAACTTTTATGGCCCTCACCCCCCGATCCAACATGTCCCAGACGTGCTCAATGGGATTGGGATCTTCGCTGGCCATGGCAGAACACTGACATTCCTGTCTTGCAGGAAATCTCACACAGAACGAGCAGTATGGCTGGTGGCATTGTATGCTGGAGGGTCATGTCAGGATGAGCCTGCAGGAAGGGTACCACATGAGGGAGGAGGATGTCTCATATATATATATATATATATATATATCAAACACATGGCTTATATGTGTTTGATACAATTCCATTTGTGACGTTCCAGCCATTATTATGATCCATCCTCCCTTCACCACTGATGTATACTCCTTCCTCCCATTCCTCCAAATCACAGGTAAGCCTTGTGTGTGAATTCTGATACAAAGAAAGAAAGGCATCTCCTGTAATATGGGTCATATGTTTTTAACCGTTGTCTTTGCTGTACAGCATGCCTGTCGCCAAGTGGTGCCCCTCTCTGACACGCAGAGCCTGAATGACAGTGAGCTTTCAAAGTCTATTCAGACTGGTCTGTGCTCTTGGTTAGAACAGGCAATTCAATTATACAACGTGTCAACACTGCTCGCTTTGCGCGCTGCTCCAAAATAACAAATGTACAACTCTAACAACAGAAGACTCAGAGTCTGGGTCTGCATCTCCACTCGCCATCACGGCTAAATTATATTTTTCAAAACTGACGGCGGAATAGATGAGCTTGGAGCGGACGGAGAGAAGCAGGCGAGTGAGGGCAGGTAGGGGATGTGAAGAGCGGATGGAGAGAAAAAGGCGAGTGAGGGCAGGTAGGGGATGTGAAGAGCGGACGGAGAGAAGCAGGCGAGTGAGGGCAGGTAGGGGATGTGAAGAGCGGACGGAGAGAAAAAGGCGAGTGAGGGCAGGTAGGGGATGTGAAGAGCGGACGGAGAGAAGCAGGCGAGTGAGGGCAGGTAGGGGATGTGAAGAGCGGACGGAGAGAAGCAGGCGAGTGAGGGCAGGTAGGGGATGTGAAGAGCGGACGGAGAGAAGCAGGCGAGTGAGGGCAGGTAGGGGATGTGAAGAGCGGACGGAGAGAAGCAGGCGAGTGAGGGCAGGTAGGGGATGTGAAGAGCGGACGGAGAGAAGCAGGCAGGTAGGGGATGTGAAGAGCGGACGGAGAGAAGCAGGCGAGTGAGGGCAGGTAGGGGATGTGAAGAGCGGAGGGAGAGAAGCAGGCGAGGGAGGGCAGGTAGGGGATGTGAAGAGCGGACGGAGAGAAGCAGGCGAGTGAGGGCAGGTAGGGGATGTGAAGAGCGGACGGAGAGAAGCAGGCGAGGGAGGGCAGGTAGGGGATCTGAAGAGCGGACGGAGAGAAGCAGGCGAGTGAGGGCAGGTAGGGGATGTGAAGAGCGGACGGAGAGAAGCAGGCGAGGGAGGGCAGGTAGGGGATCTGAAGAGCGGACGGAGAGAAGCAGGCGAGTGAGGGCAGGTAGGGGATGTGAAGAGCGGACGGAGAGAAGCAGGCGAGGGAGGGCAGGTAGGGGATCTGAAGAGCGGACGGAGAGAAGCAGGCGAGTGAGGGCAGGTAGGGAATGGGGCTGGTTCATTACAGCTGCAACACGTGATATACACATGAAAGTGAAGTGGATATCATTGGACCTGTGCATACCAGAGACTAGTCAATGTTGCTTCAATTCAACTGACTTTATAAACATATTATAACAGGCGCCAGCAGGTTCTTTAGATCGGTAGGGCTGAAAAACTTGGTAGTATCATATGAAACATTACTATGGTACTCTAAAATGTTGGTATCATAAGCATCAGTACCGTGATACTACCGTAGTACCGGTGTACCGTGTAACAGTATTTGTGTGCGCCCTACCTTCTCGAAGACGTTAGCGGCGGTCATGAGGCAGAAGCGTAGAGACTGGACGACAGTGTCTGTGTGTCTCCAGCGGCGGCGGTCGTGTCGGAGCCAGGCCTGGACAGACTCATACAGCTCTATCTCTGGGAACCGACTCAGGGCATCACTGTCCAGGTACGCCTGACACACACACACACACACACCACCTGTTTTAAAGAGCTCAAAGCATCACTGTTCAGGTACACACAGAGTTAACTAAGGGGTGCCAGTCAGTTCATCCACCACACCTGCAGTCTCTCCAGGCTGAGGTAGAGCAGGAAGTCAGGTTTGCTCATCAGAGGAACAAAGTTCTCCAGCAGGAAGTTGTCGAGCTGCTCCTGCACGCCCTCCACCCCCACGCTGAAGTCCTCCAGAAGTCTCATCACCTCGGCACAGTTCTCCAGACAGATCTTAGACAGCAGGAAGGAACAGCAGAACTCTACCACCTCCGTCAGCTGGACGTACATGGCAGCCTAGAGGGTGAGGAGACAGTGACAGATCTTAGTCAGCTGGACGTACATGGCAGCCTAGAGGGTGAGGAGACAGTGACAGATCTTAGTCAGCTGGACGTACATGGCAGCCTAGAGGGTGAGGAGACAGTGACAGATCTTAGTCAGCTGGACGTACATGGCAGCCTAGAGGGTGAGGAGACAGTGACAGATCTTAGTCAGCTGGACGTACATGGCAGCCTAGAGGGTGAGGAGACAGTGACAGATCTTAGTCAGCTGGACGTACATGGCAGCCTAGAGGGTGAGGAGACAGTGACAGATCTTAGTCAGCTGGACGTACATGGCAGCCTAGAGGGTGAGGAGACAGTGACAGATCTTAGTCAGCTGGACGTACATGGCAGCCTAGAGGGTGAGGAGACAGTGACAGATCTTAGTCAGCTGGACGTACATGGCAGCCTAGAGGGTGAGGAGACAGTGACAGATCTTAGTCAGCTGGACGTACATGGCAGCCTAGAGGGTGAGGAGACAGTAACAGATCTTAGTCAGCTGGACGTACATGGCAGCCTAGAGGGTGAGGAGACAGTGACAGATCTTAGTCAGCTGGACGTACATGGCAGCCTAGAGGGTGGGGAGACAGTGGCAGATCTTAGTCAGCTGGACGTACATGGCAGCCTAGAGGGTGAGGAGACAGTAACAGATCTTAGTCAGCTGGACATACATGGCAGCCTAGAGGGTGAGGAGACAGTGACAGATCTTAGTCAGCTGGGCGTACATGGCAGCCTAGAGGGTGAGGAGACAGTGACAGATCTTAGTCAGCTGGGCGTACATGGCAGCCTAGAGGGTGAGGAGACAGTAACAGATCTTAGTCAGCTGGACGTACATGGCAGCCTAGAGGGTGAGGAGACAGTAACAGATCTTAGTTAGCTGGACGTACATGGCAGCCTAGAGGGTGAGGAGACAGTGACAGATCTTAGTCAGCTGGACGTACATGGCAGCCTAGAGGGTGAGGAGACAGTGACAGATCTTAGTCAGCTGGACGTACATGGCAGCCTAGAGGGTGAGGAGACAGTGACAGATCTTAGTCAGCTGGACGTACATGGCAGCCTAGAGGGTGAGGAGACAGTGACAGATCTTAGTCAGCTGGGGCCAGTTGCACCAGTTGGTCATAAGCAGTGGTGGAAAAAGTACCCAATTTTCATACTTGAGTAAAGATACCTTCATAGAAAATGACTCAAGTTAAAGTCATCCAGTAAAAGACTACTTGAGTAAAAGTTTTTTTTTTAAATATACTTAAGTATCAAAAGTAAATGTAATTGCTAAAATACACTTGAGTATCAAAAGTAAAAGTATAAATCATTTCAAATTCTTATATTAAGCACAAACGGCACAATTTACAAGTTTTTATTTTATTTTTACGGAGAGCCAGGGGCACACTCCAACATAATTTACAAATGAAGCATGTGTGATTAGTGAGTCTGCCAGATCAGAGGCAGTAGGGATGACCAGGGATGTTCTCCTGATAAGTGTGTGAATTGGACCATTTTCCTGTTCTGTTAAGTATTCAAAATATACTTTTGGGTGTCAGGGAAAATGTATGGAGTACATTATTTTCTTTAGGACTGTAATAAAGTAAAAGTTGTCAAAATTATAAATATTAAAGTAAAGATATCCCAAAAAACGATTTAAGTATTACTAAAAAGTATTTTTACTTAAGTACTTTACACAACTGGTCGTAACTCTACGCCCGGTGTAAAATGCTCTCTATACTGGACCTAAACATTATACCTGTTTACTTTCTGACGGGCCACTCCCAGGTGGTGAGGGTAGGCAACAACACATCCGCCACGCTTATCCTCAACACAGGGACTCCTCAGGGCTGCGTGCTTACTCCCATCCTGTACTCCCTGTTCACCCACGACTGCGTGGCCGTGCACGACTCCAACACAATCATTAAGTTTGTCGACGATGCAACGATGGTAGGCCTGATCACAGATGACAATGAGACAGCCTATAGGCAGAGACCTGGCATTATGGTGTCAGGACAACAACCTCTCCCTCAACGAGAGGAAACGGAGGTCCTTTCACATCGATGGGGCTGTAGTGGAGCGGATCGAGAGCTTCAACTTCCTGTGTCCACATCACTAAGGAACTATCACGGTCCAAACACACCAAAACAGTCATGAAGAAGGCACCCCAATGCATCTTCCCCCTCAGGAGGCCGAAAATATTTGACATGGGCCCTCACACTCACTACACTGACACTCCAACACACATGCATAATGACGCCACACACTCACACACTCTTCACATACGCTGCTGCTACTCTTTATTGTCTATCCTGATTACCTAGTCACTTTTACCCCACTTGCATGTACATACTGTATTACCTCAACTACCACATATCCCTCCCTGCACATTGACTCGGTACCGGTACTCCTTGTATATAGCCTCATTATTGTTATGTTACCATTTCCTTTTTTATTTGGCAAATGTTTCTTACTTTTAAACACTGGAATGTTGGGAAAGCGCTCATAAGTAAGCATTTCACAGTCTACACCTGTTGTATTTGGCGCAAGTAACGTTTTCAGCGGGGACACCATTTTGTCTGGCTGATTTTCTGGGAACCCCATTTGTTTTGTAAGAAATTCTGGCAACCCCACCCCAAACCGTATGACAACCTTAAAAATCATCCAATTTAGATGTCCAAATCAGTAAACAACCTTCAAAACGCTTACATTTTCATTCCTCTTTAAAAAAGAAAACCAATAAATACATTTAAATATTTTTTTAAAAGTTTGTATATTGTCTCATAAAATAAAATGTACTCTTAATGTAACCTCTAACAGTCTATTAGCTAGAAAGGTCACTTCAGACACATTTTCTCTAATAGCAGCTGTTTAACTGGTTAAACAAAGGTTAGCCATGTGCTGGAAAAAAAATGTAGGTCCAAGAAGTTGCCGCGACTTACTAGCAGGTTCTTTTTCAATGTCACATACTCCAGTGAGTGTAATTAGCTCCAATGAGTAATAAGCTCAATATTAGGAGTTGAGAAATAAAGTTGATGTCATTAGAAGATATTCTTATATTTTCTACTGTATGTACGTAATTCATAATGTATTTATTCTCTTGTTGTTTGCGATATTCATAAAAACTGGGGGGGAATAAAATCACTTTTAAAAATATATTTTTGCGTACCCCCTACAGTACCTCCACGGACACCTAGGGGGCCCCAGTCCCCAGGTTGAATAACCCTGGCTCAGAGGGTTAAAGGTCTGTGTGTTACCTGTAGTATCTCCTGCACAGTGACCATGCTGAGCTCCAGTGAACCGTAGTACATGAACCTCAGGACGTGGCCGAAGCCAGCAGCCGTTAACCCCTTCATGTGGATCTTGTCCTGGTCTCTCTCTCTCATGTCTGCTGTGAACATGACCCGGAAGTAGTCACTCTGGGTCGCCAGCAGGGCCTTGTGTGCCTGGAGGAGGGGATAACATTAAATGACATGTTAGTGAGTGTGTGTGTGTGTGTGTGTGTGTGTGTGTGTGTGTGTATGTGTCTGTGTGTGTGTCTGTGTGTGTGTATGTGTGTGTGTGTGTGTATGTGTATGTGTGTCTGTGTGTGTGTATGTGTGTGTGTATGTGTGTGTGTATGTGTGTGTGTATGTGTGTGTGTGTATGTGTGTCTGTGTGTGTGTATGTGTGTGTGTGTGTGTGTATGTGTGTCTGTGTGTGTGTATGTGTGTGTGTGTGTGTGTATGTGTGTCTGTGTGTGTGTATGTGTGTGTGTATGCGTGTGTTGCTAACATGGAAGTGGTGTTCCTCTATCAGCAGCGTGACGTCCAATAGGAGCCTCTCCTCGTACAGCGCCCGGAACCCTGAGGACACGCTTCCATCATGAACCTGGGACAGGTACACCTCCACCTCCCCCCCCGACATCACACACCTGGAGGAGGAGGGATGAGCTTAATAACACTTACCTCCAGTAAGGAGAGGGATCAATAACACACTGGTAGTATGACAGTACTAATGCTTTACCGTTCAACCACAGACCGATGAAAGAGTAGAAAAACTATGTCACTCAAAAGGGATCCGTCACACTACAGACCAAACACAATGCTGTTTTTCTCTCTAACACGTGTGTGTAAGACAGTCTCTGGAATGATGTCAAGAACATTCAACATTCACATCTCAGCAGTTCAGCTCTCGCACACACAGGCACTGAAATACACACCCACACAGAAATGGGTGCTGCGTTCACACACACGCGTGCTTACGCTTCGAACACCCCGACGGCGTCTTTGAGCTAAATAGTACGCAGCATCATCGGGATGTGTGTGCAACAACATTTCAACATTCACCTTCTGCTACCATTTCTGTCAAGCCGTCTACACAGAGTTTGATGCATACGTTCGATAGTATGCACCACACTGAACGCACTGCAACTGCCTCTGCAACACAATGCTGCAAGGCAAACGTAGTGTTTCATTGGAAATTAATGTAATTCTGGTGTACCAAAATACAATGACTCTGTCGGTGTGTTGGAAGCGTCACACACTAGCAGCAAACCCATCCACAAACAATCAGATACAAATGCATGCACAAACACACTATTTACTTCCACACACACACACTGCACACACAGCACACTCACCTCTGATTGGCCACGGGCATGTCAGAGGGGGTATTCCGAGCCAATCAGAGGACAGTGGCCCTTGTGTCCGGGGAGAAACTAACAACGCCCTTCTCTGAATCACCTGGACGACAAACCCAAAATTAAATTGTTCATCAAAACTGTTTGTTGAAAATCAATACAAAAGATTATTCAAACCAAGCCGTGGCCTAGAACTAAAGCTACTGAGAATGTTTGGTCAGATGTGTGAATATAACTTTTTCCTGAAAGAGGAGAACGCGTACTGAGACTCCAAGGACCCCATTCCTATACTCAAATTAAATTTCTTCCATTCTTTCCTCCTGGCCGGATAAAAAGGCTGCTAGAAGGCCAGCATCCCTAACTCTTCACTGTTGACGTTGAGACTGGTGTTTTGCGGGTACTATTTAATGAAGCTACCAGTTGAGGACTTATTTGGCGTCTGTTTCTCAAACTAAACACTCTAATGTACTTGTCCTTTTGCTAAGATGTGCACCGGGGCCTCCCACTCCTCTTTCTATTCTGGCCAGTTTGCGCCATTCTGTGAAGGGAGTAGTACACAGCGTTGTACGAGATCTTCAGTTTCCTGGCAATTTCTCACATGGAATAGCCTTCATTTCTCAGAAGAAAGACTTTTGTTTCTGGCCATTTTGAGCCTGTAATCGAACCCACAAATGCTGATGCTCCAGATACTCAACTAGTCTAAAGGCCAGTTTTATTGCTTCTTTAAATCAGGATAACAGTCTTCAGCTGTGATAACATAATTGATAAAGGGTTTTCTATTGATCAATTAGCATTTTAAAATGATAAACTTTCATTAGCTAACACAACGTGCCATTGGACCACAGGAGTGATGGTTGCTGATAATGGGCCTCTGTACGCCTATGTAGATATTCCGTTTCCAGCTGCAATAGTCATTTACAACATTAACAATGTCTACGCTGTATTTATGAACAATTTCATGTTATTTTAATGGACAAAAATATGTGCTTGTCTTTCAAAAACAAGGACATTTCTAAGTGACCCCAATCTTTTGAATGGTAGTTTTGGGAACCATTCCTCATTCAGTCATAATTAGCAGTAGATTAATGGATTGGCATGTATTTGCCATCGTCAATTTTTAGAAGGTCAGTAGGAAAGTTAAGCTAATCATTTAAACCACCAACATTTATTCACATTCACTGAACATTTAGTATTTAAAACTCAAACATTCATTTTCCAGCTGCTTTTTATATTATCCTGCAGACCATTTATCATTCTCCTCCATACTTTTTATTCCAATGCATCCAACATTATGCATGCCCACCATGGTATTGGGCAGATGGTGAAATTTGAGAACTCATCTTGTTTAGAAAACAAAACCTAGGGGCTCCCGAGTGGCACAGCGGTCTAAGGCACTGCATCGCATTGCTAGAGGCGTCAATACAGACCCGGGTTCGATCCCTGGCTATATCACAACCGGCCATGATCCGGAGTCTCATTGGCAAAGTGTCATCCGGGTTAGGGGAGGGTTTGGCTGGAGTGGCTTTACTTTGCGATCGCGCTCTAGCGACCCCTTGTGGCAGACCGGGTGCCTGCAGGCTGACCTCTGTCATCAGTTGAACGGTGTTTCCTCCGATATATTGGTGCGGCTGGCTTCTGGGTTAAGCGGGCGGGTGTTAAGAAGCGCGGTTTGGCGGGTCATGTTTCGGATGAAGCAATGAGAGAACATTGAAATTGGGCATATATATACCTTGCAATACAATCTTCTCTAAAAACAGCTGGGCAAAATGTATACAATGTGCGCTGCAATAAGATAACCAGGGTTTGATTATTTAATTTATATATATATATATATATATATATATATATATATATATATATATATATATATATATATATATATATATATATATATATATATATATATATATATATATATATATATAAAGAGCGGACGGATATATATTAAATAATCAAACCCTGGTTATCTTATTGCAGCGCACATTGTATACATTTTGCCCAGCTGTTTTTAGAGAAGATTGTATTGCAAGGTATGCGATATGTGTAGGCTGCGTTTACATCCTAGATAGAAGCAGGCCATTGGCTGCCTTCATCATGAGGGGTATGTACGGGAGTTCTGATTTGTTCGGCAAATTTGCCTGAGCAGACAGTGTTGAAATATACTTTGTATGAGGAACATATACACAAATAATCAGCTCCTCAGCCCACCACCTAAAGTCATCGATCACGTGACACCATTCAATCCTACATGAAGACTCAATAGCACCACAGAGTTTCTAAACCCAGAGCTGCAACATTGGGAGACTTCCAGGAACGCCTGCGAAACAGACCAGGCCGGGGTTTGAGAAGTCAATGAGGGAAGTGAAAAATGATTCCTTAGTTCACTTTTCCAAAATCTAAAAGGCACAACCTAGATTCGAGCCAACGTCTTAAGTATTACTCCAACCGTTTTCATTTTTTGTAAAAAAAAACTTTTTATGGAAGGAGTGGCTTTGATTTGACGCCCTGCACATGCGTAGTTCAGAGCGAACGACTGTTTCTATGCATGAGCTTAGCTAGCCAACGTCACCATGACGTCTCCTACACGTGTGATCAGGGATTTTTATTGGAGAAGCAGTTTCTGCCTATCTTCATACTGTACTGTCTTTGATAACTGATTTAATGTGGCTTCAATGTGCTAAGACGGTGTCTCGTGGGGACTTAACATTCGCAGTTTGAGCTACTCCAGGAAGTGACGTTGCAGGCTAGCTCAGTACTGCCCCTCATTGAGAAACTCCCGTTGAGGGCTGACAGGGGTACTGTTTTTTTTATTTAACTAGGCAAGTCAGTTAATAAAAACAAATTCTTATTTACAATGATGGCCTACCATTAGCAACTCAATTATTTTTAACTTTTTCTGAGTGCGATTTTAAAAAAATAATATGTTTCAGAACATGTATTAGAAGCAATTATTGGTACCATGATTATCTTCTGCATTATCTTTACAAGATGATTGCCATTTTTCCATTCACTAAAATGGAGGGTTCCTGTTTTTTGCTAACAATGCATGCAGTATCGCAGTCGGAACTTCCGTGGCTTTAATGAAAGGGGACATTCATTTTCCCCTGGAATGGATGTTATGGTTGTCATGGAGATGGTACCTTTTGGGGGCCTCGAGGCCAGTCTCGAGTTTAGCTGACAGCATGCTGAGGGGACGCTCACATTTCCTTTGTTTATGTTTGCCCTGATCTAAAGACAGACACACACAGAGAGAGAGGGACAGAGAGAGAGAAAAAAACTGATGTACTTCAAACCTAGCTAGAAATAAAAAAATATATATGAATTAAATCATGATTGTAATTTAGCTAGTGCATTTAATTGACTCAAAAACACGTCTATAGACTCACCATGTAATCTTTGATCTAATCGTGTTGGCTAGCAAACTAACGTTAGCTAAACCAGTCATTTATTTTGTAAACTCTGAGTTTAACCAGTGAGCTCGCGCAGTCGAGGGAATCACAGCTTGATTATTTTCCACGCAAGGCCATGACAGGAGTGTCAAATTGATAGTCAATGTAGCTATCCAACTTGCTAACGGCAATACACACTGAATTGCAATCTAAACTCTTCAAATATAACGGTCACGAATAACAGTGACTGGTAGCTCACGACATCCCGTGGAATTACCTAGCAGCTAGTTTAGCAGAATAAAATGTCTCTCACCTCGGCGCTGCGAGTCCCCACAACCCCTCTTCGACCAGACAGACCTGGCTCCTTCTGACATGGGCTGCGGGTTTATAGCCGAGATCAAGAAAAAGGACAATAAAAAAGCATCGCCGAAGATTCCTTATCGTCCATTTAGAATCCCCCTGCGGCTTCAATTTGTCGTTATTTTAACTGGATGTCAAAATACTGTTTGTCTATGAAGTCTATAGCCATTGCAGACGCCATATTATTCTCTGCACTGACGTAATTTCCTGAGGTATAGCCCATTCGAACGGAACTGTAGTGGTGTCGTTGTGCATTGAAGTGAGCCTGTCAATCAAAATCACCAAGCAGGTGTACTATACTGAGCCAACCTGCGATTATAGACCTGCAGTGCAGAATAATTGAGGAGCGATTATAGAGCTGCAGTACAGAATAATTAAGGCCTCTCTTCCTCTCTTCATACTGACCTTGTAATGAACTATTCTCTCTCTCACTCTCTCGCTCTCTTTTTGGGTTGACCCTTGTATTTTATTTGTATTTCTTTCTATGCACACTCACTGTCCTTACACACTCACACACAGTGACACTCCAACACATACACACAAACACTCACTATATAATTTGCTCACACACACACATAATATGCACATACATTTATACTGACTCTACACAAAAGCACACCCACTCACAGACAATCATCTTATACGCTGCTGCTACTTTGTTTATCATATATCCTGATGCCTAGTCACCTTACATATCTACCTCTATCACTCCAGTATCCCTGCACATTGTAAATATGGTACTAGAACTGACTGACCCTGTATAGAGAGTGTGCTTACTTACTACTTGTATTCTTCTTATTTCTTGTGTTTTTGTTCTACCTTGTTATTTTTTGTATTACATACAGAGCCTTGCGTAAGTATTCGGCCCCCTTGAACTTTGCGACCTTTTGCCACATTTCAGGCATCAAACATAAAGATATAAAACTATTTTTTTGTGAAGAATCAACAACAAGTGGGACACAATCATGAAGTGGAATGACATTTATTGGATATTTCAAACTTTAACAAATCAAAAACTGAAAAATTGGGCGTGCTAAATTATTCAGCCCCCTTAAGTTAATACTTTGTAGCGCCACCTTTTGCTGCGATTACAGCTGTAAGTCGCTTGGGGTATGTCTCTATCAGTTTTGCACATCGAGAGACTGACATTTTTTCCCATTCCTCCTTGCAAAACAGCTCGAGCTCAGTGAGGTTGGATGGAGAGCATTTGTGAACAGCAGTTTTCAGGTCTTTCCACAGATTCTCGATTGGATTCAGGTCTGGACTTTGACTTGGCCATTCTAACACCTGGATATGTTTATTTTTGAAACATTCCATTGTAGATTTTGCTTTATGTTTTGGATCATTGTCTTGTTGGAAGACAAATCTCCGTCCCAGTCTCAGGTCTTTTGCAGACTCCATCAGGTTTTCTTCCAGAATGGTCCTGTATTTGGCTCCATCCATCTTCCCATCAATTTTAACCATCTTCCCTGTCCCTGCTGAAGAAAAGCTGGCCCAAACCATGATGCTGCCACCACCATGTTTGACAGTGGGGATGGTGTGTTCAGCTGTGTTGCTTTTACGCCAAACATAACGTTTTCCATTGTTGCCAAAAAGTTCAATTTTGGTTTCATCTGACCAGAGCACCTTCTTCCACATGTTTGGTGTGTCTCCCAGGTGGCTTGTGGCAAACTTTAAACAACACTTTTTATGGATATCTTTAAGAAATGGCTTTCTTCTTGCCACTCTTCCATAAAGGCCAGATTTGTGCAATATACGACTGATTGTTGTCCTATGGACAGAGTCTCCCACCTCAGCTGTAGATCTCTGCAGTTCATCCAGAGTGATCATGGGCCTCTTGGCTGCATCTCTGATCAGTCTTCTCCTTGTATGAGCTGAAAGTTTAGAGGGACGGCCAGGTCTTGGTAGATTTGCAGTGGTCTGATACTCCTTCCATTTCAATATTATCGCTTGCACAGTGCTCCTTGGGATGTTTAAAGCTTGGGAAATCTTTTTGTATCCAAATCCGGCTTTAAACTTCTTCACAACAGTATCTCGGACCTGCCTGGTGTGTTCCTTGTTCTTCATGATGCGCTCTGCGCTTTTAACAGACCTCTGAGACTAAATGCAGGTGCATTTATACGGAGACTTGATTACACACAGGTGGATTGTATTTATCATCATTAGTCATTTAGGTCAACATTGGATCATTCAGAGATCCTCACTGAACTTCTGGAGAGAGTTTGCTGCACTGAAAGTAAAGGGGCTGAATAATTTTGCACGCCCAATTTTTCAGTTTTTGATTTGTTAAAAAAGTTTGAAATATCCAATAAATGTCGTTCCACTTCATGATTGTGTCCCACTTGTTGTTGATTCTTCACAAAAAAATACAGTTTTATATCTTTATGTTTGAAGCCTGAAATGTGGCAAAAGGTCACAAAGTTCAAGGGGGCCGAATACCTTCGCAAGGCACTGTAATTATTGAAACTGCATTGTTGGGTTTAGAGCTTGCAATAAAGGTGGGGGGGGGGAGGGGGGAGGGGGTCAGGGGGATGGGGCATTGGAAGTTAAGACCAGGTTTAACCATTGTTCTCTCCCTTACGTCTGGCCTTCACAAGAGAAGGTCACGGTTGTTTTATAGGGTATCCTTCATTTATTTGGCGTGGGCGACGGTCAAACAGTAGCCTGTGTGAAGTTGGGTTAATAAACCGTAAACTCAATCCTCTGTCTGGACAATTGTTCCCTTATGATCTAGTCAGGTCATTACAATAACAATAAAGGCAATTGAATCACTGCATGGTAGACATTCTTGTCTACAACAGGGCAGTGTTTATGAATCTGTCCCCGGATACATTTACAGGTGGGGAACAAAATTGAAAACTTTACACTACTGAGCAGAGCTGTAACCTACTGTTCTGGTCTGGTCATACATATGCATCGATCACAGATTATGGAAACAAGGATATACTGTATATACATTTGTTACAGATATATAGTGGAAAGGAAAATGTAAAAATACAAAATAAATCTAGCCAGTATAGTTCAGATCAGCATGATAGTGTGAAAAGGGTCATATCTATCTACCTTTTATATAACACCCCTTCCGTGTCCTCCAACTGCTCTTAAACGCTAGTAAAACTAAATGCATGCTCTTCAACCAATCGCTGCCCGCACCCGCCCGCCCTTCTAGCATCACTACTCTGGACGGTTCTGACTTAGAATATCGTTGTTTGTGCAGCACTGCTTTGCTTTATCTTGGCCAGGTCGCAGTTGTAAATGAGAACTTGTTCTTAACTGGCCTACCTGGTTAAATAAAGGTGAAAAAATAAAAAATAATAACCCCTCATACTCATAAGTACAGCCCCATTGACAGCTAGAACAAAACATAATGGCCTAGGGGGGATGAAGATGTTAAAAATATTTAGCCTTTCCCTATATGCCGTTGAAGGATGGAAGGGATACGGAGAATGAGAAACTATGGATTGGCAAAGCGAGCGAGAGAATTTATAATTGTACCAGGGCGGACCCTATGAAAAAACTACAAATGGACACATTATGAATGACGTCGTCAAGAAAGGACGGACCCAGGTATCTGAAGTTATTTCTATTTTATTTTGTGATGGAGGAATAAATCAAACAAAAGCACAGTGATGAAACGGAATTAATTGTATATAGTTATTCACAGTAGCTGTCAACCGCAACAGTGGATATTGTGTAAAGAGGGACATTGAATTGCGTGTGAATTAGAATATTGCATCATCCCTTGTAGGACCCTTTTCTTTTTATTCATTCATCAAAGAAAAACGAAATAATACATTTCTATAGTAAAATTCAAGAGGCCTCATGATAAAACAGCTGATTGTTGATAACTGCAAAGTTTTACTAGTGATCATACAATAAGAAACTCTTACTGCGTATAATTCAGTGTTAAATCATTCAGGCAATCTCCACAGCATACTGAAATTCCTTTTATGTTCAAGATGGCGGGTGACGAGTCTGGAATAACGCTGGGTCAGCCTCATCTTTCCAAACAAGATTTAAATTCGCTGGTGAGTGTTTATCTTTTCAACAGTGATGATAAGGATAGTGATGGTTTGGTTCCCTAAAAGTCATCAGAAAAAAATGTGAATCATTATGTTGTTGCGGGCACCGGGAAAGTGGCTGTTCTACCGGCACATGCTAACAGTAACTACCTAACGTTAGCTTGGTTGTCAGCGTGTGGATTGTCAATTTTCAGCCCCGCCTAATGAGTAAAGGCAGTTTCCTCTTTCAAATACAGAAACATTAGCTTTCTAGACCTACAGGTCTATTTGTCGTTTATGTGCATTTGTCTGTTGAATTATAACAGCTTTTCTGTGGATCATCTTCCCTGACTGCACAGGAAATGTCGCAACAGCCCATTCATTTGTATGAACGACCTATAATCAACACTTTAAAAAAAACATTTAAGATACGCTGTAATTCAAATATGTTTACCTGTAACATTTGTCGATATTATTGCTGTGGATGTTATCATTGTACCATCTGCACCTGATGGTCACATCAACAGAGTACGTCGTCAAGTAGGCTAAACTCGCAGCCTTTGCCAGGTCCCGTTTACTAATGCAGAATTTATTACCCTTTCCAGGTTATAATACAGACGGTCCTCTGTCTGCTTCACAATGTCTTAGCTCACAAAATTAATCATCCATTCCTTATTTCTCATGGCTACATCTCTCATTGTTATTTAGCCCACTCCAGATTAAGTACCATGCCTTAATTAATTTACCTGTGTGTGTTTTCTCAACAGGATGTGTCCATCCTGACCCCACTCTCCCAAGAGATCATCAGCAGACAGGCCACCATCAACATTGGTGAGTGAACCAGTCCCCTATAGCAGCTAGTGTTGTCATGATACCAGTATTGTGATACCAGAATTTCCTTGGCAAAAAAAAAAAACACTAGGCAGACTCCACTCTGGTCATTTAAATCAAATCAAATGTGCCGAATGCAACAGGTCTAGTAGACCTTACCGTGAAATGCTTACTTACAAGCTCTTAACCAACAATGCACTTTTAAGAAAATATTTACAAAATAAACCAAAGTCTATTTAAAAAAATAATAATAACACAATAAAAATAACGAAGATATATACAGGGGTGCTGGTACCAAGTCAATGTGCGGGGCTACAGCTTAGAGGTCATTTGTCCATGTAGGTAGGGGTAAAGTGACTATGCATAGATAATAAACAGCAAGTAGCAGCAGTGTAAAAACAAAGGGGGGGGGGGGGGGTCAATAAAAATAGTCCGGGTGACCATTTGATTAATTGTTCAGCAGTCTTACGGTAGAAGCTGTTAAGGAGCCTTTTTGACAATTTCTTGGGCCTTCCTCTGACACTGCCTAGTAAGAGGTCCTGGATGGTAGGAAGCTTGGTCCCAGTGATGTACTGGGCCATACGCACTACCCTCTGTAGTGCCTTACAGTCGGATGCCAAGCAGTTGCCATACCAGGTGGTGATGCAACCGGTCAGGATGCTCTCGATGGTGCAGCTGTAGAACTTTTTGAGGATCCGAGAGACTCATGCCAAATATTTTCAGTCTCCTGAGGGGGAATAGGCATTGTCGTGATACTTTTGTAAAGTATTGTGTGCTATAGCTTGGAAAATAAACATGTGACAACAAGGCTGTTTTTTACCAACTTTAGGATTGTTTTCCTCAAGAAATTAAGTCTGCTTCATGTTTTGTTTTTCTTTGCTTCCTTACTTTCTAGTATTGCAATACTGGTATGGTGACAACACTAATAGCAGCAATGGTATTTTATTTTTTATTTATTTCACCAGGTAGGCCAGCTGAGAAGTTCTCATTTACAACTGCGACCTGGCCAAGATAAAGCAAAGCAGTGCATCACAAACAGAGTTACACATGGGATAAACAAACGTACAGTCAATAACACACTGGAGTGATAGATGTGCAAGTAGAGATGCAAAGGAACAAATAAATAAATAACAGGATGAGGTAGTTTGATGGGCTTTTTACATGTGCAATGATCAGTAAGCTGCTCTGACAGTTGATGCTTAAAGTTAGTGAGGGAGATATGTCTCCAGCTTCAGTGATTTTTTTGCAATTCGTTCCAGTCATTGGCAGTAGAGAACTGGAAGGAAAGACAGCCAAAGGAGGAGTTGGCTTTGGGTGTGACCAGTGAAATATACCTGCTGGAGCATATGCTGCTATGGTGACCAGTGAGCTGAGATAAGGAGGGGCTTTACCTAGCAAAGGCTTATAGATGACCTGGAGCCATTGGGTTTGATGGCGAATATGAAGTAAGGGGCTTTGGTTACAAAACAGATGGCTCTGTGATAGACTACATCCAATTTGCTGAGTAGTGTTGGAGGCTATTTTGTAAATGACATCGCTGAAGTCGAGGATCGGTAGGATAGTCAGTTTTACAAGGGTATATTTGGCAGCATGAGTGAAGGATGCTTTGTTGTGAAATTTGAAGCCGATTCTAGATTTAATTTTGGATTGGATTCGCTTAATGCGAGTCTGGAAGGAGAGTTTACAGTCTAACCAGACACCTGGGTATTTGTAGTTGTCCACATATTCTAAGTCAGAACCATCCAGAGTAGAGGTCGACCGATTATGATTTTTCAACGCTGATACTGATTTATTGGAGGGCCAAAAAGGCCGATACCGATTAATCGGCCGATTTTACAATTTATTTTATTTAAATGTATTTGTAATAATGACAATTACAACAATACTGAATGAACACTTATTTTAACTTAATATAATACATCAATAAAATCAATTTAGCCTCAAGTAGATAATGAAACGTGTTCAATTTGGTTTAAATAATGCAAAAACAAAGTGTTGGAGAAGAACGTAGCAGTGCAATATGTGCTATGTAAGAAAGCTAACGTTTCAGTTCCTTGCTCAGAACATATGAAAGCTGGTGGTTCCTTTTAACATGAGTCTTCAATATTCCCAGGTAAGAAGTTTTAGGTTGTTGTTATTATAGGACTATTTCCCTCTATACCATTTTGAATTTCATTAACCTTTGACTATTGGATGTTCTTATAGGAACTTTAGTATTGCCAGTGTAACAGTATAGCTTCCATCCCGCTCCTCGCTCCTCCCTGGGCTCGAACAAGCAACACAACGACAACAGCTGCCACATCGAAGCAGCGTTACCCATGCAGAGCAAGGGAAACAACCACCCCAAGGCTCAGAGCGAGTGAAGTTTGAAACGCTGTTAGTGCGCGCTAACTAGCCAGCCATTTCACTTCGGTCACACCAGCCTCATCTCGGGAGTTGATAGGTTTGAAGTCATAAACAGCGCAATGCTTGACGCACAACGAAGAGCTGCTGGCAAAACGCACGAAAGTGCTGTTTGAATTAATGTTTACGCGCCTGCTTCTGCCTTCTGTCGGATTATATGCAACGCAGGACATGCTAGATAATCTCTAGTAATATCATCAACCATGTGTAGTTAACTAGTGATTATGATTGATTGTTTTTTTATAAAATAAGTTTAATGCTAGCTAGCAACTTACCTTGGCTTACTGCATTCGCGTAACAGGCAGTCTCCTTGAAGAGTGCAACGAGAGAGGCAGGTCGTTATTGCGTTGGACTAGTTAACTGTAAGGTTGCAAGATTGGATCCCCCGAGCCGACAAGGTGAAAATCTGTCTTTCTGCCCCTTAACGAAGCAGTTAACCCACTGTTCCTAGGCTGTCATTGAAAATAAGAATGTGTTCTTAACTGACTTGCCTAGTTAAATAAATATGAAATAAAGGTGTAAAAAATACAGATTTCTGATTGTTATGAAAACTTGAAATCGGCCCTAATTAAATGGCCATTCCGATTAATCGGTCGACCTCTAATCCAGAGTAGTGATGCTGGGCGGGTGCAGGCAGCGATCGCTTGAAGAGCATGCATTTAGTTTTACTTGCAGTTGGAGGCCACGGAAGGAGTGTTGTATGTAATTGAAGCCCGTCTGTATTAGAGGTCGACCGATTATGATTTTTCAACGCCGATACCGATTATTGGAGTACAAAAAAACCCCGATACTGATTAATCTGCCTATTTTTAAAATGTATGTGTGTGTGTGTATACACATTTTTGTAATAATGACAATTGTAGCAATACTGAATGAACAATGAACACTTATTTTAACTTAATATAATACATATGGGCTTTTGGATGGGTGTTCTTAAGGTGATTCCACAGGTTGGTGGTATTTGTTTTATTTAGCCATTGCTGACCCCATGCTTACATCTTTATCACAAATAAGACACCTTGCTTTCCCTGGTGCCAATTCCATGTAATAGTCCCACACTGGTGCTCTGCTTTTCTCTGCCATCTGTAAAACACACACACACAGCTCTGAAGTGACAATGATACTGAAGAGTCTGCTTAGGAGACAAACACTCTCAACTGTTTGAATAAAAATAGTTTAAGTTACCTGTGAATGTTGAAAACAAAAACTCATTTCTATATGCAGGAAATACTATTTTACAAATGGACATGGTAAGAATTGACTACAAAAGTGCGAGTCATAATTCCCATGACACCTTCTAGCAAAATCTGAAAAGAGGTTCCTTCATTCATTTTTTCCATAGGATAGGTCTGTGTTTCGTGTAGGCTTACACCACCGTGCCAATTTTATAACTGTGTAGATATCCATAGGACAAGGTAACTCTGATCGATATTGGCTAAATATAAGCAAAGATAATTTTTTTGCAGAGTGGATTTATGAAAATATGTTGGCAAACGTTACCTTATCCTAGTGAGATTTACACTGGTATCAAAACGCAGAGGCGGTTTAAGCACGAAACACAGACCTTATTTGAAGTAGATCAAGACATTCTCTATTGAAGACATGAACAGAGGTGGTTTAAACCTGAAACACAGACCTTATTTGAGGTAGATCAAGACATTCTCTATTGAAGACAAGAACGGTAAAATAACGAAGGAACCCCTTTCAAGTTCAGACGCAAGTTATTACAGGAATTATAACGCGTCGACTATTTCTCTCTAAACCATATACCTTTGACCATTATGAGCCTGCTGCTGCCTACTACCCCTCAGTCAGACTGCTCTATCAAATCATAGACTTAACGATAATAAACACACAGCAATATGAGCCTTAGGTCAAATCCGGAAACTGTCACCTCAAACAAAACATTTATTCTGTTCCGTATTTTATCTAACGGGTGGCATCCATGAGTCTAAATATTCCTGTTTCATTGCACAACCTTCAATGTTATGTCATAATTACGTAAAATTCTGGCAAATTAGTTCGCAAAGAGCCAGGCGGCCCAAACTGTTGCATATACCCTGACTCTGCGTGCAATGAACGCAAGAGAATTGACACAATTTCACCTGGTTAATATTGCCTGCTAACCTGGATTTCTTTTAGCAAAATATGCAGGTTTAAAAATATATACTTGTGTATTGATTTTTAAAAAGGCATTGATGTTTATGGTTAAGTACACATTGGAGCAACGACAGTCGATTGATTGTTTTTTATAAGATAAGTTTAATGCTAGCTAGCAACTTACCTTGGCTTACTGCATTCGCGTAACAGGCAGGCTCCTCGTGAGGCAGGTGGTTAGAGCGTTGGACTAGTTAACTGTAAAATTGCAAGATTGGTTCCCCGAGCTGACAAGGTAAAAATCTGTCGTTCTGCCTTGTTCCTAGGCCGTCGTTGAAAATAAGAATGTGTTCTTAACCGACTTGCCTAGTTAAATAAAGATTAAATAAAGGTGTGTAATTTTTTTTTTTGCAAAATCGGCGCCCAAAAATACCGATTTCCGATTGTTATGAAACCTTGAAATCGGCCCTGATTAATCGGTCGACCTCTAGTCTGGAGGTTAGTTAACAGTGTCCAAAGGGCCAGATGTATACAGAATGGTGTCGTCTGCATAGAGGTGGAGCAGAGAATCACCAGCAGCAAGAGCGACATCATTGATGTATACAGAGAAAAGAGTCAGCCTGAGAATTGAACCCTGTGGCACCCTCATAGACTGCCAGAGCTCCAGACAACAGGCCCTCTGATTTGACACACTGAACTCTATCTGAGAAGTAGTTGATGAACCAGACGAGGCAGTCATTTGAGAAACCAAGGCTGTTGAGTCTGCCGATAAGAATGCGGTGATTGACAGTCGAATGCCTTGGCCAGGTCGATGAATACGGCTGCAGGGTATTGTCTTTTACTGATGGCGGTTATGATGTCGTTTAGGACCTTGAGCGTGGCTGAGGTGCACCCATGACCAGCTCTGAAACCAGATTGCATAGCGGAGAAGGTATGGTGGGATTCTAAATGGTTGGTAATCTGTTTGTCAACTTGGCTTTGGAAGACTTTAGAAAGGCAGGGTAGGATAGATATAGGTCTGTAACAGTTTGGGTCTAGAGTCTCCCCCTTTTAAGAGGGGGATGACCGCGGCAGCTTTCCAATCTTTAGGGATTCCAGACGATACGAACGAGAGGTTGAACAGGCTAGTAATAGGGGTTGCAACAATTGCGGCGGATAATTTTAGAAAGAGAGGGTCCAGATTGTCTAGCACAGCTGATTTGTAGGGGTCCAGATTTTGCAGCTCTTTCAGAACATCAGCTATCTGGATTTGGGTGAAGGAGAAGTGGGGGAGGCTTGGGCAAGTTGCTGTTGGGGGTGCAGAGCTGTTTGCCGGGGTAGCCAGGTGGAAAGCATGGCCAGCTGTAGAAAAATGCTTTTTGAAATTATCGTAGATGTATTGGTGATAACAGTGTTTCCTAGCCTCAGTGCAGTGGGCAGCTGGGAGGAGGTGCTCTGATTCTCCATGGACTTTAGTGTCCAATAACTTTTTTGAGTTTGTTCTACAGGAAGCAAATTTCTGTTAGGAAAGCAAAGGCTAGCTTTTTCAAACTGCCTGTGTGTATTGGTTCCTAACTTCACTGAAAAGTTGCATATTGCGGGGGCTATTCGATGCTAATGCCTTACGCCACAGGATGTTCTTGTCTAACATGAGATCTGGGGACCTCAGCCATATATAGTGTGCACCTTACCTGATCTCCCAATTTTAGCCTGTGATTAAATGTGCAAATTTGACATTGGGAAAATACGGATTCATAGGCTAATTATTGACAATGTTATACTGTGAGTGTTGATTCCTAACACCCATCTCTACTGCCTGAGCACCTCCAGTAACACCCTCTGTTCTTTCCTGGCCTGTAGGCACCATTGGTCATGTGGCCCACGGAAAGTCTACTGTGGTCAAGGCCATCTCAGGGGTTCACACTGTCCGCTTCAAGAACGAGCTGGAGAGGAACATCACCATTAAGCTAGGTTACGCTAACGCCAAGGTAAGTAAACAACGCACTGTTTAGGTCCAATACATGAAGGTTGAGTTCCCATAACGTAGGAGCACCCGTAACTGTTGGCAACACACGAGGATGGGGCGTGACATGGGGCGAAGGAGTGACTGGAAATGGTACAGTACCAAAAGCATAATGTGGTTCCCCTTTACTGCCCTAGGTGTATAAGCTAGATGACCCCAGCTGTCCCAGGCCAGAGTGCTACAGGTCGTGTGGCTCCAGTACTCCTGATGAGTTCCCTACAGACATCCCTGGAACCAAGGGCAACTTCAAACTGGTCAGACACGTGTCCTTCGTGGACTGTCCCGGTCACGATATTCTGATGGCCACCATGCTGAACGGAGCAGCTGTCATGGACGCTGCCCTCCTGCTCATTGGTAAGACACACTTCTGCTGATCAATACTGTATAATAATCCTACTCCTGACATTACAAGATTGAACAATAATCACACTCCCCTATCACCTGATCTGCTCTCGGTAACTTAACCCACACCCCTCTCTTCCAGCGGGTAACGAGTCATGTCCCCAGCCCCAGACCTCTGAGCACCTGGCTGCCATAGAGATCATGAAGCTCAAACACATCCTGATCCTCCAGAACAAGATTGATCTGGTCAAGGAGAGCCAGGCCAAGGAGCAGTACGAACAGATCCTAGCCTTCGTACAGGGTCAGTGGCTGGAATAGCTCACTCTTGTAAAGCTTTGTGTGTGTTTGTCTGAGGGAAGTATGTCTGTTTGTGTTTAACCCCTCTGCCTTCTTAAGTGTGTAACCTCCATGTTGTGTGTAACGTCTCTCCTCGTGTGTCTGTGTGTAACCTCTCTCCTCGTGCGTCTGTGTGTAACCTCTCTCCTCGTGCGTCTGTGTGTAACCTCTCTCCTCGTGCGTCTGTGTGTAACCTCTCTCCTCGTGCGTCTGTGTGTAACCTCTCTCCTCGTGCGTCTGTGTGTAACCTCTCTCCTCGTGCGTCTGTGTGTAACCTCTCTCCTCGTGCGTCTGTGTGTAACCTCTCTCCTCGTGCGTCTGTGTGTAACCTCTCTCCTCGTGCGTCTGTGTGTAACCTCTCTCCTCGTGCGTCTGTGTGTAACCTCTCTCCTCGTGCGTCTGTGTGTAACCTCTCTCCTCGTGCGTCTGTGTGTAACCTCTCTCCTCGTGCGTCTGTGTGTAACCTCTCTCCTCGTGCGTCTGTGTAACCTCTCTCCTCGTGCGTCTGTGTGTGACCTCTCTCCTCGTGCGTCTGTGTGTAACCTCTCTCCTCGTGCGTCTGTGTGTAACCTCTCTCCTCGTGCGTCTGTGTGTAACCTCTCTCCTCGTGCGTCTGTGTGTAACCTCTCTCCTCGTGCGTCTGTGTGTAACCTCTCTCCTCGTGCGTCTGTGTGTAACCTCTCTCCTCGTGCGTCTGTGTGTAACCTCTCTCCTCGTGCGTCTGTGTGTGACCTCTCTCCTCGTGCGTCTGTGTGTGACCTCTCTCCTCGTGCGTCTGTGTGACCTCTCTCCTCGTGCGTCTGTGTGTGACCTCTCTCCTCGTGCGTCTGTGTGTGACCTCTCTCCTCGTGCGTCTGTGTGTGACCTCTCTCCTCGTGCGTCTGTGTGTGACCTCTCTCCTCGTGCGTCTGTGTGTGACCTCTCTCCTCGTGCGTCTGTGTGTGACCTCTCTCCTCGTGCGTCTGTGTGTGACCTCTCTCCTCGTGCGTCTGTGTGTGACCTCTCTCCTCGTGCGTCTGTGTGTGACCTCTCTCCTCGTGCGTCTGTGTGTGACCTCTCTCCTCGTGCGTCTGTGTGTGACCTCTCTCCTCGTGCGTCTGTGTGTGACCTCTCTCCTCGTGCGTCTGTGTGTGACCTCTCTCCTCGTGCGTCTGTGTGTGACCTCTCTCCTCGTGCGTCTGTGTGTGACCTCTCTCCTCGTGCGTCTGTGTGTGACCTCTCTCCTCGTGCGTCTGTGTGTGACCTCTCTCCTCGTGCGTCTGTGTGTGACCTCTCTCCTCGTGCGTCTGTGTGTGACCTCTCTCCTCGTGCGTCTGTGTGTGACCTCTCTCCTCGTGCGTCTGTGTGTGACCTCTCTCCTCGTGCGTCTGTGTGTAACCTCTCTCCTCGTGCGTCTGTGTGTAACCTCTCTCCTGTTTGTGCGTCTGTGTGTAACCTCTCTCCTGTTTGTGCGTCTGTGTGTAACCTCTCTCCTGTTTGTGCGTCTGTGTGTAACCTCTCTCCTGTTTGTGCGTCTGTGTGTAACCTAACCTCTCTCCTGTTTGTGCGTCTGTGTGTAACCTAACCTCTCTCCTGTTTCTGCGTCTGTGTGTAACCTCTCTCCTGGGGTGTGTAGGTACAGTGGCAGAGGGAGCACCTATCATTCCTATCTCAGCACAGTTGAAGTACAACATAGAGGTGGTGTGTGAATACATTGTCAAGAAGATCCCTGTCCCCATCAGAGACTTCACCTCAGAACCCAGACTCATCGGTAAGAACAGACACACGTGATGACTTGAACCCAGCTGTCTCTGTTATGCTTATAATAATGTGTTGATGTGGCGTGCGTTTACCTGTTTCAGTGATCCGGTCATTTGACGTCAACAAGCCGGGTTGTGAGGTAGATGACCTGAAAGGAGGTGTGGCTGGAGGCAGTATACTAAAAGGCGTGCTCAAGGTAGGACACCTGCTTCTTCCCATTGCCTCAAAGCATCATGGGCAAGTGGTTCAATGGTGCAAAGTTCTTATGAAGCTCTCTGCTTTTCATTAACCTCTGCCATTCTTTCATCCTCTCCTCTTTTCTCTCTCCTCTCCGTTCTCTCCCTCTGTACTTCCCTCCCTCTTTTATATCTGTCTCTCCAGGTGGGACAGGAGTTGGAGGTGCGTCCAGGCATTGTGTCTAAGGACCATGAGGGGAAGCTGATGTGTAAACCCATCTTTTCCAAGATCGTCTCTCTGTTCGCTGAACACAACGACCTGCAATATGCGGCACCCGGGGGACTCATTGGTATGAACCTGTGTGTGTTGTGACGGTATGGTGGGTCAGGTGTGTGTTTCTAATATGAGTATAAACACTCAGGTGTGTGTTCTCTTTCCTATCCAGGTGTTGGCACTAAGATTGACCCGACCCTGTGCAGAGCTGACCGTATGGTTGGTCAGGTGCTGGGAGCGGTCGGAGCGCTACCAGAGATCTTCACAGAGCTGGAAATCTCCTACTTCCTGCTGAGGAGGCTTCTGGGAGTCCGCACTGAAGGAGACAAGAAGGCTGCCAAGGTCAGCACTGCACCCTGGGCTTGGTGTTGAACTGGTGTAGATGGAAATGGACTGGATTTTTTTATATTGATTTTTGTATTAAATTTAGAGTAAGCATCTTTAGATTACTGAGACACAGTGGGAGGCGGCAGTGCGAGGCGGCCGGCAGGCAGGCAGTGCGAGGCGGCCAGCTTGAGTAAAAACACAAAGGACTGACTGTCTTTTTTCTGTTTGTCTTGTTTCTCCCCTCAGGTCCAGAAGCTGTCTAAGAACGAGGTGTTGATGGTGAACATCGGCAGTCTGTCTACGGGCGGCAGAGTGAGTGCAGTGAAGGCTGATTTGGCCAAGATCGTCCTGACCAACCCTGTCTGCACTGAGGTCGGAGAGAAGATTGCGCTCAGTCGTCGCGTGGAGAAACATTGGCGGTAAGATGGAAGAGGGGTTTTCACTGGATTTTGTGTGTTTGGCCGTTTATCCTTACTTTTGTGTCTCATTGGTTCTCTTCCCTCTCTGCAGTCTGATTGGCTGGGGCCAGATCAGGAGGGGGGTGACCATCACCCCCACAGTGGACGACGACTGAGGAACCAGACAGGAAGTGTCTTCATGGCAACACCCTCTCAACCAGACGACATGCCCAACATACTCTTTTTCATACACCAACACCTGTTCAAGTTGAAAAAGAGGAATACCTGCCCCAGGAGGGGGAAGGGAGGAGGCTGCATCGCAATAGTCTAAACTGGCTTCATCACTTTGTCTTCTCTCATCTGCACTGATAGATAAACAACTGGGGCAGGTGGAAACAGATTACTCCTATTAGAAATCTACTGCTTACCTGTCTTTTTCAGATCAGTGTAGACGAAGGAGAATAGACAAGGAGAGGAAGCCATAGTAGAGTATTGAGATACGTCCGGGGAGGGTTAAGGGAAGGTAGCTGGTCAGTGGTTTTAAGATGAGTCTCCCAAAGCAGGACTGTGACTGATTGAACAGGGGGCAACACTCACAATGCTACAGATAGAAATGTAATGGAAAGAGCTGAGATGACACGAGTCCCTATTCATTCCATTTGATGGAAAATCCTGTCTTGTTATATTTCTATCTGACTGTACAGTAAGCGTTGCTCCCTCCTGAATAAGCCCTGCCACAGACGGGAGAGGAACAGAAACTTGATAGTGCTGTGTTCTGCTGTCAACTGCTTTCAGTAGAATCTAATAAAATGGACATTTGGAACAAAAGCCTGTAAGTGTGTGTTTTTTAATATGCTATAGAATGTGATTGGCCCCTTTCATTATTCAATGTTCTATTTAGGCATGTTTCTGTCCAATCAAAGCAGTCTTGTGGCAAGAATAAAAAGAGGGTTGTAAAATGGCTTCCATCTTTGAAGATCCTGTCCTATTGTGGATTAGTCACAGTTTCTGTAAAGCCTAAATACAGCTACAGTATAAACACACTAATGATTTACCTGTAAACTTCCCCGCTAACTCAATTTAGGGTGAAATTCAGCTCAGTCTGACCCAATGGAGAGCTTAGATTAACAATTGCCGAGCAGGAGGACAAAACAGTAAGGAGATTTCAATAGTACCTGAAAAAAGGGTGTGCTGGATGATTTTTGTCCCCACAGCTAGAGAATGCAGGGAGGGAGTATACAGTGGGGAGGCCTATGGACTGGAGGGGGCTGTGGATATGATGAGGGAGGCCTAGGGACTGGAGGGGGCTGTGAGGATCTCACTAAAGATCCTGAGGAATATGAAGTTCAACAGTCTTGCTGAAAGACTACAAATCGAAAGCCAAACAGGTAATGACTCGCATTGTTAGTAATTCCATTTATTTCTACTCATTGTTAACATTGTGATGCACAGGTGTGACAAAGTGAAATGTTGGGCTTCATATTACCAATATTAAAACAAACCTTTTATTTCAGCCATAACAGAGGTGGTAATGAGTGATCAGATAAACAAACCTCAACCTCAGGAGGAAACTGCTTCTGAACCTCTTCCACTGGAGGAGAAAAAGCCTCCCAAACTGACTCTCCCAAAGGAGGAGCGCTCCTGTCCTGTGTGCCATGACATCTTCAGGGATCCTGTCATCCTGCCGTGTGGTCACAGCCTCCTGTCTGCAGGAACATTGGAGAGAGAAGGAAAGAATGTCCTGTTAGTAGGAGAAGAGATCCAATAAGTCCAGCTAGCGATCCAAAAAAGTCCTACAGGATTGGAGTAGCTCTGCAGTCTGCACAGTGAGAAACTCAAACTCTTTTCTGGAGGATAAACAGCTAGCGTGTGGGGTGTCGGAAATAAAAAAAAAACAAGTTCAGACCAATAGAAGAAGCTGCACAGGACCATAAGCTACAATTGGTTAAATATGTTAAATTTAACACTGAAGTTGTTCATATAGATTAACAAAAATACAGCGGTGTAAAGTACTTCAGCAAAAATACTTTAAAGTACAACTTAAGTCATTCTTCGGGGTCTCTGTACTTTACTATTTACATTTTGGACAACTTTTACTTCACTAGATTCCTGAGTAAAATAATGTACTTTTTACTCCATACATTTTCCCTGACACCCAAAAAGACTAGTTACATTTGGAATACTTAGCAGGCCAGGGAAAATGGTCATTCCTTGTCATCCCTACTGCCTTTGATCTGGCGCACTCACTAAACACAAATGCTTAGTTTGTAAATTATGTAGTGTGCCCCTGGCTGTCTGTAAATTATGTCGTGTGCCCCTGGCTATCTGTAAATTATGTAGTGTGCCCCTGGCTATCTGTAAATTATGTAGTGTGCCCCTGGCTATCTGTAAATTATGTCGTGTGCCCCTGGCTATCTGTAAATTATGTAGTGTGCCCCTGGCTATCTGTAAATTATGTAGTGTGCCCCTGGCTATCTGTAAATTATGTAGTGTGCCCCTGGCTATCTGTAAATTATGTAGTGTGCCCCTGGCTATCTGTAAATTATGTAGTGTGCCCCTGGCTATCTGTAAATTATGTAGTGTGCCCCTGGCTATCTGTAAATTATGTAGTGTGCCCCTGGCTATCTGTAAATTATGTAGTGTGCCCCTGGCTATCTGTAAATTATGTAGTGTGCCCCTGGCTATCTGTAAATTATGTAGTGTGCCCCTGGCTATCTGTAAATTATGTAGTGTGCCCCTGGCTATCTGTAAATTATTTTAAAAATGTCAAAATAAAAAACAAGAAAATGGTGCTGTCTGATTTGCTGAATATAAAGAATCTGAAATGATTTATACTTTTACTCTTGATACTTAAGTATATTTTAGCAATTAAATGTATATTTTGATACTTAAGTATATTGAAAACCAAATACTTACTGGGTGACTCACTTTTCACATCAATGTAAGGATATTGAGTGAGGAGAGAATTCTGTGATCTCGACATACTGTAGATGCCTGGGATTACCTGATAATAACTACCATTCCTTTCACTGTCTCCAGAGCACAGGCCCAGCAAACAAAGAGACAGATTAGGGAGGAGGTGGATCATCTTCACCAGTTTCTACGAGATGAAGAGGAGGCCAGGATTTAAAAAAAATGTAATCAGGAAGCCAGTGTAGAGAGGCTAGCACTGAAGTAATATGTTCTAATTTTGAGGTTCTAGTCATGATTCCAGCAACCGTATTTAGCACTAGCTGAAATGCATTTAGTGCTTTATCCAGGTAGACGGGGAGTAGAGCATTGCAGTAGTCTAATCTCGAAGTGACAAAAGCATAGATTCGTTTTTCAGCAACATTTTTAGACAAAAAGGTTCAGATTTTTTGCAATGTCATGACAATGGAATAAAGCTGCTCTTGAAATATGTTTTACATTAGTCAAAAGAGAGATCAGGCTCCAGAGTAACACAGAGGACCTTCATTGTTTTATTTGAGTAGACTGTAAAACCATTGAGATACATTTTCAGATCAAACAGAAGATCTCTTTGTTTCTTGGGACCTAGAACTAGCATCTCTGTTTTGTCTGAGTTTAAAAGTACAACATTTGCCACCATCCACTTCCTTATGTCAGAAACGCAGCCTTTCAGGGTAGGCAATTTTGGGACTTCACCATGTTTAATCTAAGTGTACAGCTGTGTGTCATCTGCATAGCCATTGCTAAGACTTAGCATATATACTGAAAACAAAAGTGTTCCTAAAACGGAACCTTGAGGAACACCAAAACTTACCATTGATTTTTCAGAGGACAAACCATCCACAGAGACGAACTGATATCTTTCTGACAGATAAGATCTAAACCAGGCAAGAACTTGTCCGCATAGACCAATTTGGGTTTCCAACCTCTCCAAAAGAATGTGGTGATCGATGGTGTGAAAAACAGGTCTAGGAGCACAAGGAGAGACGCAGAGCCTTGGTCTGACGCCATTAAAAGGTACTTTACCACCTTCATCAGTGTGGTCTCAGTACTATGATGGGGTCTAAAGACAGACTGGAGCGTTCCGTATACATTATTTGTCTTCAGGAAGGCAGTGAGTTGCTGAGCAACAGCTTTATCCCAAACATTATCTGACACTGATAACTACACACATTCACACACACTTTCACTGAGAGAGTATTTCCATTTATTGGTAATGGTTGTAGTCTCCATCCTCCTTACCAATGAAGGCCTCTGTGCAAAAGTACAGCACAGTTTGTCTCTGGAACCACATTCAAATGATATATCAATTCTCCTTGTATAGTATAGATTCTGGCCTTTTAATGCAGAGATAGATTTTCGAATGTACCTTAATTGTACATTAGGCCTAACATATTTTCAGTTTAAAAACATTGAAATATTTACATAAAGTAAATATGTGGCCTTTATGTACAAATGTAGGCTACATAAATTCATCATAGGTTTCCTTTGAGTAGTCTAATTGCCTAGTCTTTGAGTAATAAGTAATATAATAACAATAAAGTTGTAATATGAATGTTAATAAAATATTCATTGATCAATCCAAACATCTCAGCCTTACTCAACCCTCTCTGTTTGACCTTTTGACCTAGATGAGAGAATATATTTGAGTATTGCCTTTATTATGTTGCTAGCTGTCTTATTTAATAAAGCAGTTCCATAGTACACTTCCAGGATGGATGGCACACCTGAGCGAATATCCAAAGAAGTCGTACCTAGATGCTAATCTAAGGTCAGTTTGGAGATTTTTTGAGACAATGGTTAAAGGTAGCGTTTGGTGAGAGCAAGCTGATCCTAGATCTGAACAGGACAGCCTCTATGCTACTTAAAACTGAGATAGGCTACACCTGCCACAGACGCTGTTCCGCGGTTAGGTGAGTACATGGATAAACTGGGTTTAAAAAGTAGGTTATGTATTGTAAACTTTAAATGCCGAAGAAAGTTCTGTTTGTCACGATAAAAGAGACAAGACGCCCGCAACTTGTGTTTCTTTGGGGAAGCGCCACTGCGTTTTTAAGATTTCACTGTTAAATTCGGCACACAGATTGATAAAGAATTGTTGCTCCTCTTCTAGTCAGAAAGCGTATTTGATAATGGTATCTGTGTGTATGATCTGTGCTGTTTGTGTACCCGTCTTACTACAGGCAGCTGCTGAGCTGCACTAAAGGGTCAGATATGGATCTCCTAGCCTACTGATGATGTTCTACTGATGATATCCTACTGATCCAGGGTCAGATATTGATCTCATAGCCTACTGATGATGTCCTACTGATCCAAGGGCAGATATTGATCTCCTAGCCTACTGATGATGTTCTACTGATGATATCCTACTGATCCAGGGTCAGATATTGATCTCCTAGCCTACTGATGATGTTCTACTGATGATATCCTACTGATCCAGGGTCAGATATTGATCTCCTAGCCTACTGATGATGTCCTACTGATGGTTAAATTATAATAATATTTTTTAATGAGGTTAGAACATCTGAATGATCAGTGGTTACAGCCATACATCACTCCTGGACTCAATTGCTCGCTTGACTGGATAGTATGTGTGCTAGAGCTGGGCTGGAACAAAATCCTGCACACCCTGTAGCTCTCCAGGGCTGGGTGGGGGGAGGAGGGTAAGGGACAGGGGTAAGTTTGATTTTAAACATAGCCCTAATCTTAACCTTAAACACACTGCAAACCTTATGCCTAACCCAAAGCTTAAATTAAGACCAAAAAGCATATTTTTGTAGCCAATTTTGATTTTGTGGCTGTGGAATCGTTTTTTGTGGATATAGAAGCTAGTGGAAACCGTCAATGTGGGATTGATAAAATGCCTGCTCATGTCTGTTTGTGATTGGCCAGATGTCCAGAGGGGACGGGCTGGTTCACCATCATGAACCAGATCCGCAGGAAACGCACAACCTCAGACAGGAAGTCAACCTCCGTCCGCGAAGAGAACAGGATGAGAGAATAAGAGCAGGTGAGAAGAGGACAGGATGAGAGAATAAGAGCAGGTGAGAAGAGGACAGGATGAGAGAATAAGAGCAGGTGAGAAGAGTGTGAGAACCTTGATAAGCAGAATGGGTACTTAATAGTCAAAACCATTTCACTGGAGCTGTAGTGTGTCTTAGGATGACTTAATGTGTGATCATTTTAAAAAAAATATATTTTTAGTTTTTTAACCTTTATTTTGACAGGGAGATGATGCTGAGAACAAGGTAATATTTCGAGATGAGCCCTGTTTAGCACAACAATACACATCAAAATAACGTATACGCATTAAACTACACATCCATATAGGCCCCTTTCTGTGTTCGCAAACATTGCCACAACGAGGCCGATGCCTCAACTGCATTATACTTTTTCAGTAAACTTCAACCAGTAAAATGGCTCTTAGGCTATCTTTTGCTACAGCCTGTCAATGACATATCCTTCTAGCTAACATCTGCTGCATCCAAAATAGTTATTTTTCAAAGATAAAAACCAAATTGAATCTTAGCGACTGTTCAAGCAATAATCAAAACGTCATTGTAAGGGCATGAGAACCCCAAAAAGTTATTTTGTTTAGAAGTAATAAGAACGTAAATCTAGGCTATGTTGAATGGGCGCAGATGGCGATGGCTTCCTTACTGTAGCCAAGAGTTGCGCGCATCTGTGTGTGACGTCAGTGTGTCGTGTACTGGAAAGGGGTCTATACACATTAAAATACACAATACATGAAAAGCAAATGTATCTATGGTGTTTGTGTCGTGTCCCAGGTGTTTATACTGACCCAGCAGAGTGTACGTGACATGGGATGGGGTTGTGTTTTTCCAGAGGCTGGGGAGGAGCAGCCAGGTCACCCGTGATTCAAGTCAGTATTCGATGTCTGAAGACGTCAGGAGGTGACATGGAAACTGGCCACTAGGGGCAACAGGAAGGGCAAGTAGGTTTCGGTTGGCAGATGGCCTTAAGCATCTGCCTCTGGTGCCAAAGGTTGCATTGATATAAAGTTGTTTTAAAGATTTTTGTTTTAAGCCTTATCCCAAACTTTAATGCCTAACATTAAGAGTTCTGAGGTAATGCCTGAACTTAAACCTAACCTTAAAAATTAAACACTTCGAAATTTGAGAAACATGGATGAACGTCTAATTTCGATGTGAGACTGTGAGAGCTTGTTGTGGAATCGAGCAGACAGCAGGACTGAGTCTGGCTCACTGTGACCTCACTGCTACTGATGTAATGGAACTGGGTTAGAACACAAAGACACACACACCGTTGTACAAGGCTAAAGGAAAACTCCACCCAAAAGCTATATTTTGGTATTTGTTTCATTAGTCCATTGTGATATAGTCCCAAAATGTTTTGCATGTTGTATGTCAGCAATCAAGTTTTCAAGATATTTCAAAATACAAAAATACAGCCGGTATGATGCGTTTTGCATCCTATGATGCGTTTTGCATCATACCGGCGGTATTTCTGTATTTTTAAAGATATATATCTTGAAAAGTTGAATGCTGACATAATGGTCCGACACATTTAAGGGCTTTGCTATAGACATTTTATTTTTAGACCAGGCACACAATAATCTTATGATATTAAAGCACCTTCACAATACCTTCTGCACATGATCCCCCTGGAAATGACTTTGATTGAAAAGTAAGAACATTCCATCTGTCAAACTACTAACAGTGTGAGTCTACTGATCTGACCTGTTGGCTTTGACTTCACTCTGACATGCTGATGATTGTTTGAATACATGATGTGCCGGTACTTGAATAACAAGTTTGGCTCCTTTATGTGTGTGTCTGTAATATGTCTGCAGGCTGAAAGTAGAGAAAAAACAACAATAAGCTCCTCTCGTTTATCTGTCTTGCTGGCAGGTACATCTTTCTCCTTCACTGCAAGTTTCTTCTCCCTCTCTCCTCCAGTCCCTTGCTCTTCTGTTCTCCTCAAGTTCTCTGAACATTCCAAGGCCCCTCCGCACCTTTAGCCCCCGCCATCACGCCTGGATCCGACCACAGAGAAACAAAATGTACAGTATGTATGTGTGTGACGAACTTTGTACTCCTGTACGTCACAACATTGTGTTAGTTATAGTTAGTACGCTACAGCCTGATCTTCAGGTCTAGGGCAGTGGTTCTCAAACTGTGAGGGGCGCGAGGTTCGGCAGGGGGGGTCGCGAGGTTCGGCAGGGGATGTGTGGGCCCCCCCCCCCCTAAAAAAATGTGTAGAATTGCAGGAAATAACCTTTAAACCTCAACATTATCTCCACCAATAAAAGGGGTGTGAACAGTTTGTGTCATGAACAGTGCTTGTGCCCACAGAAATAGACGTGGCACATGCACGCAAGGGGGGCGTGTGATGTTCCCCAATGCTGGAAGGGTGGCCCTGAGTGAAAAAGTTTGGGAACCTCTGGTCTAGGGCAAGGGTACTACTCATCATATGAGGGGAGTGGCAAAACTCCATTATTTGCATGTAAGACGTGTAAGTGTGTTTGTGTATTAGCTGTATGGCGTTGCGGAGCTCGAGGCCAGTCTCCTTTAGGTAGAGCATTACAGCCTTGAGGCCTAACTGACAGACGTGGCGGGGAGGGTCTACCAGAGGGTTGTCATTCAACTGTATAACCACCAGGTGGCGCAGGAGAGGAAGCAATCTGGGCAGAGCAGGTAGATGGTTAACATGCATATACAGTGGGGCAAAAAAGTATTTAGTCAGCCACCAATTGTGCAAGTTCTCCCACTTAAAAAAGATGAGAGAGGCCTATAATTTTCATCATAGGTACACTTAAACTATGACAGACAAAATGAGAAAAAAAAATCCAGAAAATCACTTTGTAGGATTTTTGATGAGGTCCAGTGGGTTGTGGCTGATGACAAGGGTGCGTAGCTGACTGCGGTCCAGTGGGATGTGGCTGATGACAAGGGAGCGTAGCTGACTGAGGTCCAGTAGGTTGTGGCTGAGGACAAGGGAGCGTAGCTGACTGAGGTCCAGTGGGA
This sequence comes from Oncorhynchus mykiss, assembly GCF_013265735.2. Lineage (NCBI taxonomy): Eukaryota > Metazoa > Chordata > Actinopteri > Salmoniformes > Salmonidae > Oncorhynchus > Oncorhynchus mykiss. The sequence continues at coordinate 14,319,432 of NC_048579.1, forward strand.
TGTGGCTGATGACAAGGGAGCGTAGCTGACTGAGGTCCAGTAAGTTGTGGCTGAGGACAAGGGAGCGTAGCTGACTGAGGTCCAGTGGGTTGTGGCTGAGGACAAGGGAGCGTAGCTGACTGAGGTCCAGTGGGTTGTGGCTGAGGACAAGGGAGCGTAGCTGACTGAGGTCCAGTGGGTTGTGGCCGAGGACAAGGGAGCGTAGCTGCGCCGTAGTAGGCATCCCAGTTCCTGGCACACGGTGGCCAGCCGCTTGTGGTTAAAGTGGAGAAAAGGCTGGCGTGGTCGGAGATGTCAGGCGGGATATGTTGGAGCTGGATCCTGTCCAAGTGGACCAGGTGGGCAGGGCGATAGCCTGGCTGAGGACACCATCGTCTACGATGTGATTGGACACCAGGTCCAGAATCTCCACGGTTCTATTATTCTTCAGAACCTCAGCGAGACACTACGCCCCACCACGAGTGACACGGTTACTGAGCAGAGGAGATAAATAGAGGGGTGTATGGTGTGAGTAATTATGAGTGCACTTATAGGGGGGGGGGGTCTTTCCACTCCAGTCTGTCATGCCCATCTTCCCCAGGTGCATCTCCCTCAGACACTGAATAACCACCAGCATACCTGACATCTGGCCTGCTGCCTCCTCCTAAAGACAGAGATGAAAAGAGAGAGACAGATGAAACCCTTGTTGTGGAAAATTCAATCTAAAGATTAGGCAGAGACTAATTTAATTAGTTAATTTAATTGCATAATAGTGATTCATTTTTAAAGGGAAAATGAACCCCAAAATGTCATGGATAAGGAGGACAGGAGATATTTTACCATTAAGGCTCAGCTGGAAAACAGACAGTACTTCACAGAGATTTGGGTTCAAGCCGAGCGAAACGGGTCAAAAAGTCATCCGGGTCATGACAACAAATGTTGTGTAAAATTAGATCAAAATATTAGGCAGAGACTAATTTATCATCATAATAGTGAATCTTTAATAAATACGACCAGCTGCAAGCTGTAGATCCCTCTCTGATCGCAGTCAGGGAAGGAGCTCCAAGAGTAAATGGTTCCATGTCCCTTATATAGTGGGAGGTGATCATACTATCATATTGTTTTATACAAGTAACAGTTCCAGAACACAATGGCCTTCTGTTAGGGGGCAGACATTAACAGACTCCTGGTAAGGCATAACATCACAGTCCAACACAGAACATATCCCTTGAGAAGTTATAACAGCTCACCCCAAATTCTGCCACAACACCCTGATCAGTGGTCATTCATTCATTCATTCGTCATTCCGGGCACCGAGTCCCATTCTGAGTCCCACCCGTTTTGAGCACCACACTATTAGGTAAAAAATAATAATGGGGTTGGCTGTTTTGCTTGTTATTTTGGCATCAGTTTGCAAACAATGTAAAAATAAATTAAAATAAATGTCATTGAGTTAATAAATCCGCATACAAACATGGTCTCTTTTTTGCTTTCTTGGGGAATGCAGCTCCTAAATGCAGGCGTTTCAGCCTAGCTCAGTGCTTTCTGTGGTGGTGGGGCTAGCCAGCAGAAAATACAGTGTTGCGCCTGATTGGCTCATTTTTTTGTCATGATTGTCTTAGTTTTCTGTCACTCATCGTACAGTACGTCATCCGCAATTCTAAAGTTAGAGCTCGAAAATTTTGCCATAGAGTTATATTAGAAGTGCCCATCCAAGAAGGCTCAAGGTCATTGGCCACAGATAGAACGACATTAAATCACGTTATATCAACAGTAGCTTTGATTGGACTGATCAATATCTTACTTTCAAAGTCTTAGCTAGCAGTGATCATCAGTTGTCATCAAGTCCACAATCTACTGGGAAATCCTTTTTAATCCTTGTCATATGAAGATAAATAATTATGAGAAATTACAGATAAAATGTATCGGTGCCCATCGGCCATTGTACATAAAGATTACACAAAAAGTTGGAAATCACAAATTCAACAATGAGTGGTTTGGAAGGAATAGGAGGCTTACTGCAAGCGTTGCAAAGAAACCACTAACATTAGCCTGCTATTCATTGGATAAGAAACCACTAACATTAGCCTGCTATTCATTGGATAAGAAACCACTAACATTAGCCTGCTATTCATTGGATAAGAAACCACTAACATTAGCCTGCTATTCATTGGATAAGAAACCACTAACATTAGCCTGCTATTCATTGGATAAGAAACCACTAACATTAGCCTGCTATTCATTGGATAAGAAACCACTAACATTAGCCTGCTATTCATTGGATAAGAAACCACTAACATTAGCCTGCTATTCATTGGATAAGAAACCACTAACATTAGCCTGCTATTCATTGGATAAGAAACCACTAACATTAAATCAAATCAAATGTATTTATATAGCCCTTCGTAAATCAGCTGATATCTCAAAGTGCTGTACAGAAACCCAGCCTAAAACCCCAAACAGCAAGCAATGCAGGTGTAGAAGCACGGTGGCTAGGAAAAACTCCCTAGAAAGGCCAAAACCTAGGAAGAAACCTAGAGAGGAACCAGGCTATGTGGGGTGGCCAGTCCTCTTCTGGCTGTGCCGGGTGGAGATTATAACAGAACATGGCCAAGATGTTCAAATGTTCATAAATGACCAGCATAGTCCAATAATAATAAGGCAGAACAGTTGAAACTGGAGCAGCAGCATGGCCAGGTGGACTGGGGACAGCAAGGAGTCATCATGTCAGGTAGTCCTGAGGCATGGTCCTAGGGCTCAGGTCCTCCGAGAGAGAGAAAGAAAGAGAGAAAGAGAGAATTAGAGAGAGCACACTTAAATTCACACAGGATACCGAATAGGACAGGAGAAGTACTCCAGATATAACAAACTGACCCTAGCCCCCCCGACACATAAACTACTGCAGCATAAATACTGGAGGCTGAGACAGGAGGGGTCAGGAGACACTGACAATTAGCCTGCTATTCATGGATAAGAAACCACTAACATTAGCCTGCTATTCATGGATAAGAAACCACTAACATTAGCCTGCTATTCATGGATAAGAAACCACTAACATTAGCCTGCTATTCATTGGATAAGAAACCACTAACATTAGCCTGCTATTCATTGGATAAGAAACCACTAACATTAGCCTGCTATTCATTGGATAAGAAACCACTAACATTAGCCTGCTATTCATGGATAAGAAACCACTAACATTAGCCTGCTATTCATTGGATAAGAAACCACTAACATTAGCCTGCTATTCATTGGATAAGAAACCACTAACATTAGCCTGCTATTCATTGGATAAGAAACCACTAACATTAGCCTGCTATTCAAGAAACCACTAACATTAGCCTGCTATTCAATAGAGTGGCTGTGTTACCACCATAAATCCAGAGAATGTCAGACTTTGATGACAAAGTTTGATGGCAAAATTTGCCCACATAGGACCGCTGCGCCACCTTCACAAGATGAGTCCAAAAATGTCTTGTATGCTGCTGCATAAATGATGAAATATGCCAGGGAGAAATGTATACTGTAGCTAAGAAGGTAATACTAAGTGTATGTTGTGTAGTAAGCCGTTAGTAGCCCATGTGCCTCACCCTAATAATTTGGTCTATTTTCACCAACATGGTATTGTAAACACACGTTAGTAGTGGTGGTGCTTGGCTTGCACGTACAAATTCAGCACACACAGCATTCTATAATAGAATTGTGTTATTTGATGTGTCCAATTAAAAGCTTATTTAATGCGTCAAATAGTGTTATATGACGTTTATCTTTTTTTTGCTGGCATGCATCCCACATTTTTTTGTTGTTTGCCCCACCAAGATTTACATGCTAACATCGCCACTGGGTGGGCCTATGCCCTCCCATGGCTTCGCCCCTGCCCAGTCATTTGAAATCCATAGATTAGGGCCTAATGAATGTATTTTAATTGACTCATTTCCTTCTATGAACTGTAACTCAGTGAAATCGTAGAAATGGTTGCATGTTGCGTTTATATTTTGTTCCAGTTACGATCCAGGTGTGCAAAGCCCTTAGATACTTACCCAGAAACACTCATAGCTTTAATCACTGCCAAAGGAGCTTCTACAAAGGATTGACTCAGGGGTGTGAATGCTTTATGAAAATCAGACATTTCTGCATTTCATTTTCAATAAATGTACAACTATTTCTAAAAACATGTTTTCACTTTGGGGCATTGTGTGTAGATGGGTGAGATTTTTGAATTTATTTAACCCATTTTGAATGCAGGCTGTAACACAAGAAAATGTGGCATAAGTCAAGGGGTATGAATACTTTCTGAAGGCACTTTAGCTACTCCAGTGTTTATAATTAATGTATAAATACATACAGTCAAACTCTTGGTGATGTATTCATCTCTGTCTGAATGTCAGGTCCAGAGAGCGCAGACGCACATTCTCCTGACACAAATAGCACACAGGTTAATACACACCCACCTGTGTTCTCATCAACCTCCAATATATGTGAACAGTACCTCGAGGTCAGCGTCGGTGATGCAGTTGTACCTCAAGTCCAGACCTGTCAATCAACAACACACGTGTGCATCTCAATATCTCGACTTCCTCTACCTGCAATGATCAGAGAACGAGACAGGTGAAAACATGATATCCCTGTGCTTCCATGCGTTCACCTATCCTATTCACTCACTTCTCAGAGCAGATGAAGAGGTTCCCACTTGAGACTTTTGTTAGAATGCAGCCAATGCAAGCTATGTATTGTCTCAACAGTAAACATGACCTAGCTACCTGTAACTGAGTCGTTGTCTCAGAGGGGTCTGGACAGAGTGACCTAGCTACCTTTAACTGAGTCGTTGTCTCAGAGGGGTCTGGACAGAGTGAGTGTGATGTCCCTACGGAATGCAGAGACAGGCTGGGGTTGTTTATGCTCATTTGTGAAGGAAAAGTGAACGCCAGTACAAGTAGAAAATGAACTGTGCATGATGCTGCGAACCTACCCCGTCTTCCCCTCCGTCTCATGCAGGAATTCTAAAATGTTCAATTGGCTGGTAGTTATTTGTCTTGGCAGACAGATTAGTAAACAAACTTCTGTAATACCCATAGAAGAGAGACTAGGCTAGCTGCGAATATAACAAAACCAGGCCTAGGACGAGAATAAAATGTTTACGTTCCTATGGCAAAACATGCGCTGGGAAAACCAAAATGCAAGGGGAGAACGTGCGCCAACATTCATTAGAATTAATTCTCTGAAATTGTTTTTTAAAAATCAACACTATTTAAAAACGTTAACTCTTTAATCCACAATGATGGAAAAGGTTCAAAGGTGAAATTGCATCCTAGTGGTGCATCTATAAAGATACTGAAATGTTGTAGAAAGGATGAGAAAGCCCAGAGATTTCAGATATTTATTCCTCAGAATAAAGCTGTTTATTTGAAGAAAAAAAATGTAGACTTTTCATAAATATCCATCCTATCTCAACATAACCTCTAGCTTATACATAAGCCCCATGTTACTGAGACGTGGGTTTAAAACCAGAACAATGAACAGAGAACCATCAGAGAAATGCAAGCCAGCATACGGTGAGCCTGGCTCTTCTGTGGGGTAGGTCCTCAGTGACTATCTCACTTAACTATATACAGCAATTAAAAACACACCAGAAAAATAAAATACTTTTAGATCGGAGATGGAGAGAATTACATAACATATTAACATCGCCACTATTCACACAGTTCTATATCTGACTACAGCTGAATCATATGTGATCTAATCGAATCGGCGGGCTGACTCCAGGCCTGAAAGAGTAACGTTAGGGTCTGGGTTAGGGGTCAGGGCAGAGGTCGTTGTCCAATGTTCTAATGATGATGATCTGCTCTATATTTTCGGCGGGGGAGACTGGGGAAGAGAAGGAGAGGGAAGATGTATGCAGCTGCTCCACTAGAACACAGAGAGGGTTAGGGCTCAAGTTAGGTGTCGCAGGCTCAAGGTTGTCTGGTTCCTCGGGGTCTGAGTTGTCTGGTTCCTCAGGCACAGGGCTGGGCGCATCGCGGGAGATCATTCCCTGGTGATCAATAGGAATGTTGTGGTGGAGAGCACCTTCTGGAACATCCACTGGAGAACACACACACACACACACACACACACACACACGTTAAAGAGATTGAACGAAATCTTAAGCACTTACAAACTTGTAACATATTGTACGCGTTGGAATCCGTAACATATCATGCGAATTGCAGAACGTAGCATATCATACAAAATGGATGACGTACACAATAGTAAACCATTTTCAGGGGCCTGTTTTGGCTCGTGAGCACTACTTTCAAAACTACTAGCTGAAATGATACAAAACCTTTATAACATAGATACAGTGCATTTGGAAAGTATTCAGACACCTCCCCCTTTTGTTAACCCCCCCCCCCAAATTTCACATTTACATAAGTATTCACACCCTTTACTCAGTACTTTGTTGAATGACATTTTGCAGCGATTACAGCCTTGAGTCTTCTTGGGTATGACGCTACAAGCTTGGCACACCTGTATTTGGGCAGTTTCTCCCATTCTTCTCTGCAGATCCTCTCAAGCGCTGTCAGGTTGGATGGGGAGTGTCGCTGTACAGCTATTTTCAGGTCTCTCCAGAGATGATCAATCGGGTTCATGTCTGGGCTCTGGCTGGGCCAATCAAGGACATTCAGAGACTTGTCCCAAAGCCACTCCTGTGTTGTCTTGGCTGTGAGCTTAGGGTCATTTTCCTGTTGGAATGTGAACCGTCGCCCCCAGTCTGAGGTCCTGAACGCTCTGAAGCAGGTTTTCATCAAGGATCTCTCTTTCCCTCGATCCTGACTAGTCTCCCATTCCCTGCCGCTGAAAAACATCCACACAGCATGTATAGCCGTAGAGATGGTGCCATGTTTTCTCCAGACGTGACGCTTGGCATTCAGGCGAAAGAGTTCAATCTTCGTTTCATCAGCCCAGAGCATCTTGTTTCTCATGTTCTGAGAGTCCTTCATGTGCCTTTTGGCAAACTCAAAGTGGGCTGTCATGTGACTTTTACTGAAGAGTGGCTTCCTTCTGGCCACTACCATAAAGGCCTGATTGGTGGAGTTCTGCAGAGATGGTTGTCCTTCCATTTTAGAATAAGGCTGTAACGTAACAACATGTGGAAAAGGTCTGAATACTTTCTGAATGCTCTGTATAGTGCCTTGAAAATGTTTTCAGAACCCTTGGATTTCTTCACGGGGCAATATCTCTCGCTGCCAAATGTGCTTCTAACATGTACGTATTCAGCTCCTTCAGTCAAGAAGCGAATACTATATTTTAGCAATTACATTTTTAGATCATTTTTTTAAAACAAAAGTATTGTGTAGATTTTGGACAATGTATTTATTTTTTAATCCCACTTTGTAACACAATAAAATCAAGAATAATTTTACAAGGCAGTGTAGATGGTAAAAGAGATAGAAGACACAGACATAATCTCACCTAAGTGTTGTCTCTCTTGGTGTTTCTTCAGGCTGCTCATGCCAGCGTAGGTGTTTCCACACAGCTCACATGTCACACGCTGCTTAACAGCTGGATCTCCACCTACACACACCGCACATATCCCCTCATTCTCTACAACTAGGGCCAGGAGTCTTTCCTGGTCAAGTCACAGTCATGAAAAGCAAAGGGCCATATCTTTAATCTCAAAATAAGCTCCTTTATCAGTCTATCCCTCCTTCTTCATCCTGTTAAATACCTACACCTCTCTCTCCTCTCCTCACTCTCTCCAACCTGTGTTTCCTCCTCACTCTCTCCAACCTGTGTTTCCTCCTCACTCTCTCCAACCTGTGTTTCCTCCTCACTCTCTCCAACCTGTTTCCTCCTCACTCTCTCCAACCTGTGTTTCCTCCTCACTCTCTCCAACCTGTGTTTCCTCCTCACTCTCTCCAACCTGTTTCCTCCTCTCTCTCCAACCTGTGTTTCCTCCTCACTCTCTCCAACCTGTTTCTCCTCCTCACTCTCTACAACCTGTGTTTCCTCCTCACTCTCTCCAACCTGTGTTTCCTCCTCACTCTCTCCAACCTGTTTCCTCCTCACTCTCTCCACTCCAGGGCAGAAACCCTTCTAGAACACAGTAGATATACTAATAACTAACAGACAGTGATGGATTTGACAGCTGGACACTTCGCGCTTGTCACTCACTCACTCCGTTGCTGTTACTATTTATTTACCTAAGCTGCTCAACCATGTCACTCCCCACTTTAGCGCATACCATAGTCTATACTGTATACTCTTACTGTGATATATTGCAAACATGACTATTTTCTTCCTTTACTACTTTTTAGAACTTGTATTTGTTTTATAAATGTGTATTGCACGGTTGAGGAGAGCTTGTAACTAAGCATTTCACTGTGCCATTTACACCCTGTATCCAGTGCACGTGACCAAAAACTTTGATTTGATCTTTCCCTTGGATGAAGTCAACGTTGTCGGTTCTCACGTGTGCGCGTTACGAAGACTCACCGGTGTGGATGCGAGAGTGTTTGTTGAGTTCTCGTTTGGTAATGAAGGCCCTCTGACACACCAGACATTCATGTGGCGCTTCACCTGGAAAACACACAGACAACCACAGGTCTGAGAAGACAGGGACCCCTGCTCGCTCTCACACTTACACTCTCCTTGCCTCAGTGGGTTACCTGTGTGTTTGCGTTTGTGTGTGATGAGAGAAGAAGAGACGGAGAAGGCCACCCCACAGGTGTCACATTGGTAAGGTTTCTCTCCTGTGTGGACCCTAATGTGATAGGTCAGAGTGCTGGCCTGGGCAAAACCCTTCCCACACCGTTCACACACATACGGCTTCTCTCCACTGTGCTTCCTATATGGACACACACACACACACACAGTTAGATAGATGAACTCACATTCGGCTTCTCTCCACTGTGCTTCCTATATACACACACACACAGTTAGATAAGTCTCTCAGTGTTGCTGCTTGTTATAGACCCCCCTCAGCCCCCAGCTGTACCCTGGACACCATGTGTGAATTAATTGACCCCCATTTATCTTCAGAGTTCGTACTGTTAGGTGACCTAAACTGGAATATGCTGAACACCCCGGCCGTCCTACAATCTAAGCTAGATGCCCTCAATCTCACACAAATTATCAAGGAACCTACCAGGTACAACCCTAAATCTGTAAACACGGACACCCTCATAGATATCATCCTGACCAACCTGCCCTCTAAATACACCTCTGCTGTCTTCAACCAGGATCTCAGCGATCACTGCCTGCGTCCGTAACGGGTCTGCGGTCAAACGACCACACCTCATCATTGTCAAACGCTCCCTAAAACACTTCAGCGAGCAGGCCTTTCCAATCGACCTGGCCCGGGTATCCTGGAAGGATATTGATCTCATTCTGTCAGTAGAGGATGCCTGGTTATTCTTTAAAAAGTGCTTTCCTCACCATCTTCAATAAGCATGAAAAATGTTGAACTAAGAACAGATAAAGCCCTTGGTTCACTCCAGACTTGACTGCCCTTGACCAGCACAACATCCTGTGGCGTACTGCATTAGCATCGAATATCCCCCACGATATGCAACTTTTCAGGGAAGTTAGGAACCAATATACACAGGCAGTTAGGAAAGCAAAGGCTAGCTTTTTCAAACAGAAATTTGCATCCTGTAGCACAAACTCCCAAAAGTCCTGGGACACTAAAGTCCATGGCGAATAAGAGCACCTCCTCCCAGCTGCCCACTGCACTGAGGCTAGGAAACACTGTCACCACCAATACATCTACGATAATTTAAAAAAGCATTTTTCTACAGCTGGCCATGCTTTCCACCTGGCTACCCCGGCAAACAGCTCTGCACCCCCAACAGCAACTTGCCCAAGCCTCCCCCACTTCTCCTTCACCCAAATCCAGATAGCTGATGTTCTGAAAGAGCTGAAAAATCTGGACCCCTACAAATCAGCTGTGCTAGACAATCTGGACCCTCTCTTTCTAAAATTATCCGCCGCAATTGTTGCAACCCCTATTACTAGCCTGTTCAACCTCTCGTTCGTATCGTCTGGAATCCCTAAAGATTGGAAAGCTGCCGCGGTCATCCCCCTCTTAAAAGGGGGAGACTCTAGACCCAGACTGTTACAGACCTATATCTATCCTACCCTGCCCTGCCTCTAGACCCAAACTGTTACAGACCTATATCCATCCTGCCCTGCCTCTAGACACAAATTGTTACAGACCTATATCTATCCTACCCTACCCTGCCTCTAGACCCAAACTGTTACAGACCTATATCTATCCTACCCTGCCCTGCCTCTAGACCCAAACTGTTACAGACCTATATCTATCCTACCCTGCCCTGCCTCTAGACCCAGACTGTTACAGACCTATATCTATCCTACCCTGCCCTGCCTCTAGACCCAAACTGTTACAGACCTATATCTATCCTACCCTGCCTCTAGACCCAGACTGTTACAGACCTATATCTATCCTACCCTGCCTCTAGACCCAAACTGTTACAGACCTATATCCATCCTGCCCTGCCCTGCCTCTAGACCCAGACTGTTACAGACCTATATCTATCCTACCCTGCCCTGCCTCTAGACCCAAACTGTTACAGACCTATATCTATCCTACCCTGCCCTGACTCTAGACCCAAACTGTTACAGACCTATATCTATCCTACCCTGCCTTTCTAAAGTCTTCGAAAGCCAAGTTGACAAACAGATCTCCGACCATTTCGAATCCCACTGTACCTTCTCCGCTATGCAATCAGGTTTCAGAGCTGGTCATGGGTGCACCTCAGCCACGCTCAAGGTCATAAACAATATCATTACCGCCATCAATAAAAGACAATACTGTGCAGCCGTATTCATCGACCTGGCCAAGGCTTTCGACTCTGTCAATCACCGCATTCTTATCGGCAGACTCAACAGCCTTGGTTTCTCAAATGACTGCCTCGTCTGATTCATCAACTACTTCTCAGATAGAGTTCAGTGCGTCAAATCGGAGGGCCTGTTGTCCGGACCTCTGGCAGTCTATTGGGGTGCCACAGGGTTCAATTCTCGGGCCGACTCTTTTCTCTGTATACATCAATGATGTCGCTCTTGCCGCTGGTGATTCTCTGATCCGCTTCTACGCAGACGACACCATTCTGTTGGAAGTCGGCCGATTAATTAGGAGTGATTTCAAGTTTTCATAACAAATCGGTAATCAACATTTTTGGACGCCGATTACATTGCACTCCCCAAGGAGACCGCGTGGTAGGCTGACCACCTGTTACGCGAGTGCAGCAAGGAGCCAGGGTAAGTTGCTAGGTAGCATTAAACTTATCTTATAAAAAACAATCAATCTTAACATAATCACTAGTTAACTACACATGGTCGATGATATTACTAGTTTATCTAGCTTGTCCTGCGTTGCATATAATCAATGCGGTGCCCGTTAATTTATCATTGAATCACAGCCTACTTCGCCAAACGGGTGATGATTTTATAAGAGCATTTGCCAAAAAAGCACTGTCATTGCACCAATGTACCGAACCATAAACACCAATGCCCTTCTTAAAAATCAATACACAAGTACAATTTTTTTAAACCTGTATATTTAGTTAGAAGAAATTCATGTTAGCAGGCAATATTAACTAAGGAAATTGTGTCACTTCTCTTGCGTTCTGTGCAAGCAAAGTCAGGGTATATGCAGCAGTTTGGGCTGCCATAATTGTAATCGTTGTAATTGTCATTATTACAAATACCGATTAATCGGTATCAGCCTTTTTTGGTCCTCCAATAATCAGTTTCGGCGTTGACAAATCACAATCGGTCGACTTCTACATTCTGTATACTTCTGGCCCTTCTTTGGACACTGTGTTAGCAAACCTCCTGACGAGCTTCAATGCCATACAACACTCCTTCCGTGGCATCCAACTGCTCTTAAATGCAAGTAAAACTAAATGCATGCTCTTCAACCGATCGCTGCCCGCACCCGCTTTGCCCGTCTAGCATCACTACTCTGGACGGTTCTGACTTAGAATATGTGGACAACTACAAATACCTAGGTGTCTGGTTAGACTGTAAACTCTCCTTCCAGACTCACATTAAGCATCTCCAATCCAAAATTGAATCTAGAATCGGCTTCCTATTTCGCAACAAAGCCTCCTTAACTTATGCTGCTAAACATACCCACGTAAAACTGACTATCCTACCGATCATTGACTTCGGCGATGTAATTTTAAAAAATAGCCTTCAACACTCTACTCAGTAAATTGGATGCAGTCTATCACAGTGCCATCTGTTTTGTCACCAAAGCCCCATATACTACCCACCACTGCGACTTATATGCTCTCGTTAGCTGGCCCTCGCATCATATTCGTCGCCAAACCCACTGGCTCCAGGTCATCTATAAAAGTCTGTGCTAGGTAAAGCTCCGCCTTATCTCAGCTCATGGTCACCATAGCAACACCCACCTGTAGCATGCGCTCGAGCAGGTATATTTCACTGTTCATACCCAAAGCATACTCCCCCTTTGGCCGCCTTTCCTTCCAGTTCTCTGCTGCCAATGACTGGAATGAATTGCAAAAAACACTGAAGCTGGAGACTTATATCTCCCTCACTAACTTTAAGCATCAGCTGTCAGAGCAGCTTACCAATCATTGCACCTGTACACAGCCCATCTGTAAATAGCCCACCCAACTACCTCATCCCCATATTGTTCTTTTTTTTCTTTCTCCTTTGCACCCCAGTATCTCTACTTGCACATCATCTTCTGCACATCCATCACTCCACTGTTTATGCTAAATTATAATTATTTCACCACAATGGCCTATTTATTGTCTTACCTCCCTAATCTTACTACATTTGCACACACTGTATATAGATTTTTCTATTGTGTTATTGACTGTACGTTTGTTTATCCCATGTGTAACTCTGTGTTTGTGTCGGACTGCTTTACTTTATCTTGGCCAGGTCACAGTTGTAAATGAGAACTTGTTCTCAACTGGCCTACCTGGTTAAATAAAAGCTAAAAAAAAAAAAGATAAACACAAATAGGCCATCTTTCCACACAGTCCTCCTACCTGCTGTGGATCTTGTAGTTAGATGAGGTAGTGAACTGCAGCCCACATTGTTCACAGGTGTAAGGCTTCTCTTCTCCATGGTACATTCTACAGTGAGCCACCAACTGACACTTCTGGGTAAAACCCTTGTCACACTGAGAACATGCAAAAGGCTTCTCTCCTAGGAAGGCAGAGAGACAGTTAGGGTCCCACCTGTGTGTATTTGTGTGTCTCACCTGTGTGTATGTGTGTGTGTGTGTGTATCTCACCTGTGTGTATGCGGAGGTGAATCTTGAGCTGGTTTCCCTGTGTGAAGGCTCTGGAACAGAAGAGACACTGGAAAGGTTTCACTCCTTTATGGATCCTCATGTGTCTCCTCAGGCTACTGATCTCAGAGAACTCATTGTTACACTCCACACACACCGGCTTCTCTTTCACTTTCACCTGTTGGTTCTTCAACCCAGCCTTCCCCTTATCATAATTTCGCTCATTCACCTCTCCATCGCTTGATCTGTTCTCCTTCAGTTTCCCTCTTCCTCTGCCCCTCCCTCTCTTTCCTCCTCTCCTCTCTCCACTACTCACCCTCTTCCTCTTGACAAGTTTCAGTGACGATGGGCTGAGGTCTGTCTGGTTCTCCTCGACGATCTGAGGGTCTGATGCTTCTAACGACAGATCCCTTCCCCTTCCTCTCCCCCTTCCTCTCCCCCTGCCTCTCCCCCTGCCTCTCCCCCTCTGGGGCTGGGTGACTTTTGCGTCATCTGGAATGTCGTCATGGCTAGCTGATGTTTGGTTACTTGGCAAGGTTTGGTTTTCAGGTGAGGTCTGGTTTCTAGGTGTGGCCTTGGGCTTTCTTCCCTTCCTCTTCCTGGCTCCTCTCCGGGGGGATGTTGGGGGGCTTGGGGAGGGAGGGATGTACTCTGGATCTTCCCTCTCTTCCTCCTCCCCCCTCATTCCTTCCCTCTCCTCATCCTTCTCTACAGAGCCCACTCCAGAAAGGCAGGACAGAGGTTCGATTACTTCTGGGCTGGGGGGTAAGAGAGGGGAGGAGGGTGAGGGAGCGGAGGGGGTGTGTGTGGCTGACTCTATCCTCGTCTTCTGTTGGCTGTCTGTTTTGTCTTTCAGGAGACGCTCCGCCTCCCTCATCCCCAGGAACACTGCTGCTCTCAGCACGGCCTCAGACTCCTCACTGTTATGGTCAACCACAGATAAACGAGAGCAATAACAACAGATGAACAACAATAATGTATTATCCATAGTTATTGTGATACTAAAATTGTGGTGTAGTCATATTATTCAGGGGAATTGGTGAATAGGGGAGCTTACACACCTTTTGATTTGGTGAATAGTGTTTCCACACCTATTGCTAAATTAGCCTTGTACACACCAGTGTAGTTATGTACTGACCTGTTAGTGTGTAGTTCTCCAGTATAGATGTATTTCAGCAGGGTGTCCAGGGCCTGCTCACTGACAAACTCAGGGTTAAGGGTCGTGACCCGGTGACCTCTGTCAGGCAGTGCCGAGAAGAACCCGCTGAATGCCGCCAGGACATTACGGTGCGCCCGGAACAGTGTGTCGCCCACAACGACCGTGATGTCACACAGAACGTTGCTTTCCCGCTGCCAACGCAGCTGCTCCAACAGGTGCTCGCTGTGGGCCTGCTGTGACATCACTGCTTCACGCCAGGGTCAAACTGCCTGGAGGATAATTCATTTCAAATGGGGTTGTTTAACTATGAGTGCTTTACCTATACTAATAAAACTTAATGGCATAGGAGGTTGTGTGTAATTTTTCACTGACAGTGCAGGCTAAGACAGGGCCAACCTCTGACAGTATTTAAAGCGTTTCTCTTTTATACTAATTGAATATATTACTACCAGTCTTTTTACAACCTTGTCCCATGTTACTGTTTCACTTCATTTTAAAAATGTTTATTTAACTAGGCAAGTCAGTTAAGAACAAATTCTTATTTAAAATACGGCCTACCGAAATGCCTCCTGCGAGGACAGGGACCAGGGATTAAAAATAAATACAATTAAAATATAGGACAAAACACACATCAAAACAAGAGACAACACAACACTACATAAAGAGAGACCTAAGACAACAACATAGCAAAGCAGCAACACAACATGGTAGCAGCACAAAACATGGTACAAACATTATTGGGCACAGACACCAGCACAAAGAGCAAGAAGGTAGAGACAACAATACATCACACAAAGCAGCCACAACTGTCAGTTAGAGTGTCCATGATTGAGTCTTTGAATGAAGAGATTGAGATAAAACTGTCCAGTTTGAGTGTTTGTTGCAGCTCGTTCCAGTCGCTAACTGCAGCGAACTGAATAGACGAGTGACCCAGGGATGTGTGTGCTTTGGGGACCTTTAACAGAATGTGACTGGCAGAACGGGCATTGTATGTGGAGGATGAGGGCTGCAGTAGATATCTCAGATGGGGGGGGGGGGGGGGGGGGGGGGGGGGGGGGTGAGGCTTAAGAGGGTTTTATAAATAAGCATCAACCACTGGTTCTTGTGCCTGGTATACAGAGATGACCAGTTTACAGAGGAGTAGTGCAGTGATGTGTCCTATAAGGAGCATTGGTGGCAAGCATTCATCAAGAATATTTAAAACATTTTCTCTACCAAAATATTTGTTTTATCTATTCATCTAGCTATTGCCGTTGTTCTTGTTGGTTCTTTACTTGTCTCTCCCCCAGCAGTATTATAGCCACATTTACATAAATACACATACTCACCCTTTATAATAGCGTTATTGTTTGGTTGAAAATACCAGGTGTTGTTCTGTTGGGATAAAATTAAGTGATTGAAATGAATACACATTACGGAATCACTCATCTCATTGTACTCTGTAGCAACACAGTAGATCCCAGAGTAACGTTAACGCTATGAAAATAAAAGTTCATCACGAAACCTTACAATGGCTTACTGCACCCACAGGAATCTGCGCAAATCAGCTACATTTTATTTTACCATGATTATATCAATGACATTGATTCAATATCTATTCTTGTATACTGGGCAGATAAACGATTACGGAGCTTGAAACCATTTACTTAATGTGAAGTTTAGCTAGGTTAGGCCCACTTGGTTATCGAGGATGAGCGCGCTAACGTTAATAACAACGGGCTCTTATTTCGAAATGCGACGAGTACGCGGTAAACTACGTGGGGAAGTTTTAAAATAACCGGGCATTCGGTTGCGTAATCACACGGATACGTATAACATTGAAACATATTAAATGTAGAAATTAAGCACAGAAACGTGTGTAAAATGACAATACCTTATAATCCCTTTGATTGAGTAGCCATTTTATGATGACGTCAAGGCACGACTACTCTCGCGAGGTTTGGAACTAGAGAGCAATAGTATATTATTTATTTTATTTAACCTTTATTTAACTAAAAAATATATATTTACAGTGACGGCCTACCAAAAGGCCCCCTGTGGGGACGGGGGGCTGGGATTAAAAATAAATATAGGACAAAACACACATCACGACAAAAGAGACCTAAAGCAACAACATAGCATGGTAGCAGCACAAAACATGGTATAAACGTTATTGGGCACAAACAGCACAAAGAGCAAGAAGGTAGAGACAATAATACAGCACACAAAGCAGCCACGGCTGTCAGTTAGAGTGTCCATGATTGAGTCTTTGAATGAAGAGATTGAGATAAAACTTGATTACAGCTCATTCCAGTCGCTAGCTGCAGCACCATACTAAATGGCGTCTTTTTGTGAATTTTGAAGCATATTTGTAATTTTAAATAAACGCTTCATAATTCATGAAGGTGATTTTAATTTAATGATATCATAGAACAAAACGTATGAGATCTCCTAAACCTGTGTTAACCTATAAACGTATTTTCTGCGTTTATCCCAAAACTAAAACCCCTGAATGAAGAGGTAAATCATTTGCGGGTTTTAAGATTATAAAGTGCCGAGCTCTAAATACATTCTCGTCACTTTCTTTGTTACATCAACATTTTGACATGAAATGGAAAGACAAACACGTTACCACCACATATAGAACAATGATCCAAATATTTCACCAGATGTATAAATATTAAGCATCCGGATTGCGTTTCCACTCACTACCAAAGATGGTGATGAGAGGAAGCCCAGTGGGAGATGGAGCGAGATGGATTTTGGACAACATTCTTCAAATTTTCTCATCAATGAAACATTTGATCTCCATACAGTTTTCTGTTTCCAAAACTACAATCTGTAACAGACTGAACTGCCTTTTGTATACTTTACCAAAGTTTTAAAAATGTATTTGTTTCGGAGTGCAAGGGCAATTTGAGTTATTGTACACTTGTACTTCAAAGTAGGCGTTCCCTAACGGACATATGCAAATAGACGCCAGAACACGCCAATAGGATCTCACTAGCTCGTACTTAGCTCTGACCGCCTCCTTGCTTGTTCTACCCACTATGATTAATTTATTCCCATTGGAAACGACAGGCTCTAGTCTATCTTGGGTTAGTTATCAAAAATCTTCGACCTTACTGTACAAGTCTCTTTATTTAAATGTAAATAATATTTGAAATTCAAACCAGGGAAAACAAGAATGTTACGAATAAAATAATTAAATGACAGAGTAGACCATGACGTGGCAGTGAATTTCTGTACTGTACAGAACACTATACAGAAATGAGACAAAAAATAACAAAACATTAACAACATTGAGTCCAAACTTTAAAATGTCAATTTAAAATGTGCATAACAAATAAATAAATACACATTGTAAAATCTTCTCTACCTTTTCCATTTAAAATACAACAAGTTGTCCATGTATGATGCCGTATTCCAGTTTATTTCGTTTTATTTCACCTTTCACCTAGTTGACAGCAGCATAGCAGCCTGGAAGGGTTGATTATCAGGGTTTGAGTTGTATTATTGTGTGTGTGTGCGTCGTATTCATGTTTAAGTGTGTGTGTGTGAATGTTGATAGTTATGTAGGTAGATATGCGTATAGGTTGATAAGTAGATAATAATTCCATTCCAGCCATTACAATAAGCCTCCTATAGCTCCCCCCACCAGCTCCCTCTGGTGTGTATTACAGCGGGGGGAGGCCTATGTGGTGCACATTGCAGTATGGCTGTATGAGGTATCTGGCTGTAGACCAGAAAGTGTTGGTGAAGCCGAGTCCTGTACAGTGGTCGTAGCAGCCGGGGACCATGGAGACCAGGACACCCAGAGGAACCAGGAAACCCAGGGTGAAACCTCCTGCTGCTCGGACACCTCTCACCATATCTGACCACACACCACTCTTCTCCTCTAGCATCTGTTTCTCCTCCTTAACCACCTCCTCTTTCTTCTCATCCGCCTGTCTTTCTACCCTCTCCTCCACTCTCTGCTCCTCCTCTATCTTCTCCTCCCTCTGCACCTCATCAGAGGAGTCCTCCTGGGGTAGGAAGTGAACACACGCATTTAGCAACAGTGTCTCTCCCCCAGGGTGTGTGTATGTGTGCAAAGCTGTAGGACGGGCTCATTGTAAAACTGGAAAGGAATTCATGGAACGGTATCAAACACATCAAACATGTGGAAACCACATGTTTTAATCTGTTCCATGAATTCCATTCCAGCCATTACGGTCAGCCTGTCCTCATTCACTGGCACGAAAACACTCTCCCAGCTAAGCCCTACCTAACCCTAAACTCACATTGTCCTGTAGTACTACTTGATCACCACACAGAGGAGACAAACACTCAGCCATGATCAGTCATGTGTGTGTGTATGTGACCCACCATCATGCATGGCAGTAGACCCAGTTCCTCTGCTAGAGAGATGGAGCGCTGAGTGGCTGCAGACAGAGTTCCATCTAATGACATGTAACCCCCCTCTCCTCCATTACTACAGACAGAGAAAGACATGAGGAAAGAGAGAGGGTATGAGCGATTACAAACGTGACAAAATTAGAGAGGGTGTGAGGGATGTTACGATTGTGTGTGTATGTATGTGTGTGTAGTTACATTAGGGCCTCTGCCAGTTGGCTCTGCAGATCCTTCATCTTCTCCTTCAGATCCTGAGAACAGAGAAACACACACACACATAAAGCCCCGAGTGTATTTCAGTTAAATATCTGTGTGTGTGAGGTCTGTATCAGGCATATGTAAAATGTCTGTGTGTGTGTGTGTGTGTGATGTACCTGTGCAATGGAGGAGTACTCTGTAAGGGACTGCCCCAGCTGCTCAACTACAAAGTCCTTCTGAAGGAGACACGTGCACACAAAGTTATGTTGAGCAAAGGCCAGCCAGCTAATAGACTGCAATGGACCACATTTAAACTGGTAATCCATGTGGCATGCCTAAAGAAAAACTTGTACATTTATTGGGTATTTAGGGCATATTTCAAATGTAAACATCATCTTCAATACGTAGGTTGCGCCTACCTTACGTAGGACCTCATCCCTGTGATCCAAAGCGAGTCTGCTCTCCTCGAGTCGAAGCTGTTTCTCACACACACGTTACTAGTTACTAGTAGGGCTGGGAAAAATCCTGCGGCCTCCGAGGACCAAAATTACCCCCCTCTGATCTGGTGGTAGGATACCCGAGTGTGTGTGTGTGAGAGTTACCTGTAAGGCTTGTAGAGCCTGGCTGAGGTTAACGATCTTCTTCTTGTCAGTGGCTCTGTCTGGTATAATACGGGACATCTAGGGGTGAGAAACAGACAGACAGAACGAGAGAGAAGAGAATAGAATAGAAAAGTTCTGTTATGTTTTGACAACAATGTGTATTATGCCTCCATATTGGCTGGCCAGTGAAACGTTCAATTTGTCTGTTTTACCAGGGTCAAAGGTCAAGAGTTAGGTCATCATACCTCACTGCCGATGGTTTCGATCTGGTCCTCCAAAATCTCCTTCTCTTTCTCCTGCAGGAACGAGGGATGAAAACCGTTGTATTTCTCACCATCATTTTATCAATACTTTCTTCCCAAGTTACTTCACATTTACCAATTAGCTCAGTTGGTGAGGTGATTGGTCAAATCAGATGTGTTCACTTGGATGGTTTATTTGTCATATATATACAGTTGAAGTCGGAAGTTTACATACACTTAGGTTGGAGTGATTAAAACTCGTTTTTCAACCACTCCACAAATGTCTTGCTAACAAACTATAGTTTTGGCAAGTCGGTTAGGACATCTACTTTGTGCATGACACAAGTCATTTTTCCAACAATTGTTTACAGACTGATTATTTCACTTACTGTATCACAATTCCAGTGGGTCAGAAGTTTACATACACTAAGTTGACTGTGCCTTTAAACAGCTTGGAAAAATCCAGAAAATGATGTCATGGCTTTAGAAGCTTCTGATAGGCTAATTGACATAATTTGAGTCAAGTGGAGGTGTACCTGCGGATGTATTTCAAGGCCAACCTTTAAACTCAGTGCCTCTTTGCTTGAAATCGTGGGAAAATCAAAAGAAATCAGCCAAGACCTCATAAAAAGTATTGTAGACCTCCACAAGCCTGGTTCATCCTTGGGAGCAATTTCCAAACGCCTAACCACGTTTATCTGTACAAACAATAGTACGCAAGTATAAACACCAAGGGACCATGCAGCCGTCATACCGCTCAGGAAGGAGACGTGTTCTGTCTCCTAGAGATGAAAGTACTTTGGTGTCGAAAAGTGGAAATCAATCCCAGAACAACAGCAAAGGACCTTGTGAAGATGCTGGAGGAAACCGGTACAAAAATATCTATATCCACAGTAAAATGAGTCCTATATCGACAACCTGAAAGGCCGCTCAGCAAGGAAGAAGCCACTGCTCCAAAACCGCCATTAAAAAGCTAGACTACGGTTTGCAACTGCACATGGGGACAAAGATTGTACTTTTTGGAGAAATGTCCTTTGGTCTGATGAAACAAAAATAGAACTGTTTGGCCATAATGACCATCGTTATGTTTGGAGGAAAAAGGGTGAGGCTTGCAAGCCATGAACACCTTCAGAACATGGTACCGTGAAGCACAGGGGTGGCAGCATCATGTTGTGGGGGTTCTTTGCTGCAGGAGGGACTGGTGCACTTCACAAAATAGATGGCATCATGAGGTAGGAAAATGATGTGGCTATATTGAAGCAACATCTCAAGACATCAGTCAGGAATTTAAAGCTTGGTTGCAAATGGGTCTTCCAAATGGACAATGACCTCAAGAATACTTCCAAAGTTGTGGCAAAATGGCTTAAGGACAACAAAGTCAAGGTATTGGAGTGGCCATCACAAAGCCCTGACCTCAATACTATAGAAAATGTGTGGGCAGAACTGAAAAAGCGTGTGCGAGCAAGGAGGCCTACAAACCTGACTCAGTTACACCTGCTCGGTCAAGAGGAATGGGATAAAATTCACCCAACTTATTGTGGGAAGCTTGTGGAAGGCTACCCAAAACATTTGACCCAAGTTAAACAATTTAAAGGCAATGTTACCAAATACTAATTGAGTGTATGTAAACTTCTGACCCACTGGGAATGTGACAAAATAAATAAAAGCTGAAATAAATAATTCTCTCTACTATTATTCTGACATTTCACATTCTTAAAATGAAGTGATCCTCACTGACCTAAGACAAGGAATTTTTACTCAGATTAAATGTCAGGAATTGTGAAAAACTCAGTTTAAATGTATTTGGCTAAGTTGTATGTAAACTTCCGACTTCAACTGTATATATAGGGACCTAGTCAGTTGTGAAACGTGTCTTCCGCATTTAACCCAACCCCTCAATCAGAGGTGAGGTGGGCTGCCTTAATCGAAATCCACATCTTCCGCACCCGGGGAACAATGGGTTAACTGCCTTGCTTAGGGGCAGAATGACAGATTTACCTTGTCAGCTCGGCAATTTGATCCAGCAACCTTTCAGTTACTGGCCCAACGAGCTAACCACTAGGCTACCTGCCGCCCCTTTAACATATATATATATATACATACATATATATATATATATATATATGTTTCCACAGGAGGTTGGTGGGACCTTAATTGGGAAGGATGGGCTCGTAGTAATGGCTAGAGCGGAATCAGTGGAATGGTATCAAATACATCAAACATATGGTTTCCATGTGTTTGATGCCATTCCATTTGCTCCGTTTCAGACATTATTATGAGCCGTCCTCCCCTCAGCAGCCTCCACTGATGGTTTCTTGTTTACTATTGCTGTACACCACTTCCTGGTTAACCACCAGTTGTTTGATGTAGGCCTCCAGATTGCCCGTAGCATCGTCTTTCTCAACCAATAGGCTCCGGATCTCCTCCAGCTCGTCCATCAGCTGCTCTGCATCATGGATCGATTGCTTCATCCTGACAAACACAAATAATGATGAACAGCCTGACTGATTGATGGTTACATTTGACTTGGTTGTGCAGGGCAGTGTGTGTGGTTGCTAATATGGTTACCCTTTGACTTGGTTGCGCAGGGCAGTGTTCTCGGTGCGTAGCAGTGTGTTGTTGTCATCGGCTACCTCTACTGTTCTCTGCAGCTCTGAGTTCAATTGCTTCAGTCTGCTTCGGGAATACACCAACTCTGCTAGAACATCACGCCTCTCCTCTGAACTCCTACAAACACACAAGTTAGAAAGTGGTGAGTACACAAACTGCTATCACAACAGCCTTGATGTCCAGATCACGAAGGACCTATCATGGTCTAAACACACCAACACAGTTGTGAAGAGGGCACGACAAAGCCTCTTCGCCCTCAGGAGGCTGAAAAAATTTGCCGTGAGCCCTCAGATCCTCAAAAGGTTCCATATTGACTGGCTGCATCACCTCTTGGTATTGCAACTGCTTGGCATCTGACCGCAAAGCGCTACAGAGAGTATTGTGTACAGACCAGTACATCCCTGAGGCCAAGCTCCCTGCCATCTAGGACCTCTATACCAGGCGGTGTCAGAGGAAGGCCCTAAAAATAGTGAAAGACTTTAACCACCCAAGTCATAGACTGTTCTATCTGCTACTGCACGGCAAGCGGTACCGGAGCGCCAAGTCTGGGACCAAAAGGCTCCTTAACAGCTTCTTTCCCCAAGCCATAAGACTGCTGAACAGTTAATTCAATTGCTTCCCGGACTATTTGCATTGACCCCCCCCATTTGTACTGTCTCTATGCACACTGATTGGACTATACCCATTCCACACTGACACTCTCACATTGAAGCCACAGACAGACTTTTACATGCTGCTGCTACTCTGCTTATTATCTCAGCTTTTTTTCAAAATGTTTTATCTATGCATAGTCACTTCACCCCTACCTACATGTACAAATTACCTCAACAAACCTGTGCCCCCGCACACTGACTCGGTACCGGTGCCCCCTGTATTTAGCCTCATTATTGTTATTTTATTGTGTTAATTTTATACTTTTTTACTTTAATTTGGTTAAAAAAAATCTGGAACTCTTCTTGAGCTGCACTGTTGGTTAAGGGCTTGTAAGTAAGCATTTAACGGTAAGGTCTACACTTGTTGTATTCGGCACATGTGAAAAATAAAGTTTATTTTGATTATTATATATCCTGATTGCCTAGTCATGTTTACCCCTATCTACATGTACATATTACCTCACCTTTGCAACCTCGTAGCAAATTCTTCTTTCTTTTTAACTGTGCATTGTTGGGAAAGGGCTCGTGAGTAAGATTTCACAGAAAAGTCTACACCTGTTGTATTCAGCACATGTGACAAATACAATTTGATTCGCTAGGAGTCGTCTGGGTGTAAGGCCCTTACAGGTCTGCAGAGTTGAGGATCCTCTCTTCCTCTGACACGTACAGCCTGACAGACTCACCATTCTGCTTCCCCTCTGAAACACGCACAAAACATCAAAACAGACACCCACACCCACACCTTTTAATTGGTCGTAAAGAGCAGCCAATAACCAATGAAAAACTCACCTTCATATTCATAGCTATCATCTTCCACTGAGTCTGACCTAAACACACACACACAGAGCAGCGAAATGTGTGGACACACAGATTTGAGCAGATAGATTAAGGCTATGGCTATAACTGTGTGTGTGTATGTTCACCTTAGCTGGTCTGAGCTGGTATACAAATCTTTCCATCTGGGTCCCCTGGTGCTACCTAGACAGGGGACAGGAAAGAGGAGGGACCATGTGTTACACATACATCCCTGATCTGTCAATGAATCTGACTACTACTGCATGGTTGACACCTCAAGAGCCCAGTTCTACCTCACTTCCCACTCTCTGAGCTGAGACCCCAGTTCCACCCCACTTCCCACTCTCTGAGCTGAGACCCCTGTTCCACCTCACTTCCCACTCTCTGAGCTGAGACCCCAGTTCCACCCCACTTCTCACTCTCACAACCGAGAGCCCAGTTCCACCCCACTTCCCACTCTCACAACCAAGAGCCCAGTTCCACCCTACTTCCCACTCTCTGAGCAGAGACCCCAGTTCCGTCCCACTTCCCACTCTCACAACCGAGACCCCAGTTCCACCCCACTTCCCACTCTCTGAGCAGAGACCCCAGTTCCACCCCACTTCCCACTCTCACAACCGAGAGCCCAGTTCCACCCCACTTCCCACTCTCTGAGCTGAGACCCCAGTTCCACCCCACTTCCCACTCTCTGAGCTGAGATCCCAGTTCCACCCCACTTCCCACTCTCTGAGCTGAGAAGGTAAATAATCCAAATTGTATATTGTCCTACGAGTCAGTACTCACCATTAGAAGAGGGTGTGACCACTAACCCACCGTCATCCTCCCATTGGCCAGCCTCGGCAGGCCCCTGGTACCGGCCCTGCCGCTCATCCTCCCATTGGCCAGCCTCGGCAGGCCCCTGGTACCGGCCCTGCCACTCATCCTCCCGTTGTCGTGAACCCCGGTGACCTCGGTGGAGAGACGGGAGGTCGAGCACCGAGCATGATGTCACACCGTGGGAGGCACAGTCCAATAGACCCAGCTGCTGCAGCCGCCCCGCCTACATTAGAACCACAACAACTTAATCTTGAAAGGCTTTACGTCTACACACACATCTCTGAACGTGCTAACAAATACATGGCTGTTAAGATAAATGGCAGACTACTAGTACAGTATTCAGGTGAGCTTTATTGACATGAAACTGAAATAACCAAATGTTGCCAAAGCAATACACTATTTTTTATTTTTGTGTTGACACAATATGAACGATTTCTAGCTATATCTAGATATTACCTCAATGGGGAAGGAGACGGTCCTGCGCAGCATTCTCCCTCAAAGCCCCAATCCCGCTAGAAATCTCTGTTCCCTTGAGAGATTCAGACTATTTCAGACTATTTATTTTTTTCAAATCAAATCAGTTCAAAAAGTGTGCTGTTACAAATGACAAGTCATGAAGTAAAGACAGATCGGTAGCTATCGACTAGGAGAGCTAGATCATTCATGAGCTTGAAAAACAATTCCAAATAAATAGGTTCAGTTCATGTAGGCGTTTATGACGTCACAGTATAAACATCATGCCATCACACCAACAACCACGCCTCCAAAGACTAAGCTAAAAAATAGCAATCATTTAAAAAAACTAAGTTAAGTAGTTACTGTAGATAGCTAACTGTCCGTCCTTTTCATCAGGAAAATGTGATCAGTTTTCAGCTCCTATTATAGCAATGTTGTTGCTTATCTTTCTTAGTTAGCGACCAAGCTAACTTTAGCTAAAGCGGGATCGCAAACTGACTAGCTACTGTAATAGCTAGCTAATTGATATTTTTCAATCAAGTAGCTAGCTAACAACAGTGACGTAATACATTATTGGCAGATTAAATTATTTGTTGACACATTTTTTTTTGTTTTACCTATCTAGCTAGCTAATTATTGCAGTTTCATTTACCTACCCAACTACTCTCCTATGACCTCCGTCTCCCTCACCAAAGCAGTGAGCACGAGCAACTATAACTTCAGCCAATCAGTGATCGGTTTCATTATCAATGCACTTACTGGACTGACCCCTATGTTTTCTGTTTTAGGAAGTCAATTGGGATGGCTGACGCTAGGTCAACAATTTTTATAACTAAACCAAGACATACGACAGCTTGTCGTTTCCAATGGGAACAAATTAGTCATAGTGGGCAGAACAAGTAAGGAGGCGGATAGAGCCAAGCACGCGCTAGCGAGATCCTATTGGTGCGTTCGAGTATACATTAAAATATTTCCGTTAAAAAACGTCTACTCTGTGAAGTGCGCGTGTTTTACAACTCAATTTGCATTTGCACTCCTGAACAGCGCGATTTTTTTAGCAAAGGGTAAAGTCTACAAAACTTAGTCCACTCCGTTCATAACATATTCTAGTTTTGGGAGCAGAAAACTGTATTGAGATCAAATGTTTAATCGATGAGAAAATGTGCAGTATGTATGGCCAAAATCCATCTCGTTCCATCTTCTCCCACTGTTCGCAAGTGGGCTTCCTCTCACTACTAGTGGCAACGCCAACCGGCTGCTTCACATTTATACTTCCAGTGAAATATCTGTTTCATTGTTCTATCTGTGGCTTTATATTGTATTGAGAAGCCACGAAGCCACCCACCTGTTGGGCATATTGGCACTTCCCAGAAGGAGCAGTCCTCCACAGAAAGGAATGGAATTCTACAGTATTTCAATTAAATGTTTAAAGGACAAAATTAAATGTATTTAAGTATTTTTTGTTGTTGTAATGGAGACAGTAACTTTAGTCATCAACAAATGTTTATATATATTTTTTTGGGGGGGGGTTATATTTTAGCTCACATAATATAATTTAAAAGTATGCATTAAGGTGTCTGTAATATAATACACGTGGCAAAAATGAATGTAGACATGAATAAATGCATTTACGTAGCTTTCTAAATACTTTTTACAATGGTGGGGGAGTCCCAATATGGAGGCTCGGTGTCTTCAGTACAGAGCCTTCTGTTAGTCATTTAGATATTGGTTGAGACCAATAATATATAGTATTTAGATATTTATATATAATATAATATTTAGATATTGGTTGAGACCAATATATATATATATATATTATTGACCTCAACCAATACAGTGGGAGAAGATGGAACGAGATGGATTTTGGCCATACATACTGCACATTTTCTCATCGATATATATAAAATCAAATCAAATCAAATTTTATTTGTCACATACACATGGTTAGCAGATGTTAATGCGAGTGTAGCGAAATGCTTGTGCTTCTAGTTCCAACAATGCAGTAATAACAAGTAATCTAACTAACAATTCCAAAACTACTGTCTTGTACACAGTATAAGGGGATAAAGAATATGTACATAAGGATATATGAATGAGTGATGGTACAGAGCAGCATAGGCAAGATACAGTAGATGGTATCGAGTACAGTATGTACAAATGAGATGAGTATGTAAACAAAGTGGCATAGTTTAAAGTGGCTAGTGATACATGTATTACATAAGGATACAGTCGATGATATAGAGTACAGTATATACGTATGCATATGAGATGAATAATGTAGGGTAAGTAACATTATATAAGGTAGCATTGTTTAAAGTGGCTAGTGATATATTACATCATTTCCCATCAATTCCCATTATTAAAGTGGCTGGAGTTGAGTCAGTGTCAGTGTGTTGGCAGCAGCCACTCAGTGTTAGTGGTGGCTGTTTAACAGTCTGATGGCCTTGAGATAGAAGCTGTTTTTCAGTCTCTCGGTCCCAGCTTTGATGCACCTGTACTTACCTCGCCTTCTGGATGATAGCGGGGTGAACAGGCAGTGGCTCGGGTGGTTGATGTCCTTGATGATCTTTATGGCCTTCCTGTGACATCGGGTGGTGTAGGTGTCCTGGAGGGCAGGTAGTTTGCCCCCGGTGATGCGCAGACCTCACTACCCTCTGGAGAGCCTTACGGTTGAGGGCGGTGCAGTTGCCATACCAGGCGGTGATACGCCAGGATGCTCTCGATTGTGCATCTGTAGAAGTTTGTGAGTGCTTTTGGTGACAAGCCAAATTTCTTCAGCCTCCTGAGGTTGAAGAGGCGCTGCTGCGCCTTCTTCACGATGCTGTCTGTGTGAGTGGACCAATTCAGTTTGTCTGTGATGTGTATGCCGAGGAACTTAAAACTTGCTACCCTCTCCACTACTGTTCCATCGATGTGGATAGGGGGGTGTTCCCTCTGCTGTTTCCTGAAGTCCACAATCATCTCCTTAGTTTTGTTGACGTTGAGTGTGAGGTTATTTTTCTGACACCACACTCCGAGGGCCCTCACCTCCTCCCTGTAGGCCGTCTCGTCGTTGTTGGTAATCAAGCCTACCACTGTTGTGTCGTCCGCAAACTTGATGATTGAGTTGGAGGCGTGCGTGGCCACGCAGTCGTGGGTGAACAGGGAGTACAGGAGAGGGCTCAGAACGCACCCTTCTGGGGCCCCAGTGTTGAGGATCAGCGGGGAGGAGATGTTGTTGCCTACCCTCACCACCTGGGGGCGGCCCGTCAGGAAGTCCAGTACCCAGTTGCACAGGGCGGGGTCGAGACCCAGGGTCTCGAGCTTGATGACGAGCTTGGAGGGTACTATGGTGTTGAATGCCGAGCTGTAGTCGATGAACAGCATTCTCACATAGGTATTCCTCTTGTCCAGATGGGTTAGGGCAGTGTGCAGTGTGGTTGAGATTGCATCGTCTGTGGACCTATTTGGGCGGTAAGCAAATTGGAGTGGGTCTAGGGTGTCAGGTAGGGTGGAGGTGATATGGTCCTTGACTAGTCTCTCAAAGCACTTCATGATGACGGATGTGAGTGCTACGGGGCGGTAGTCGTTTAGCTCAGTTACCTTAGCTTTCTTGGGAACAGGAACAATGGTGGCCCTCTTGAAGCATGTGGGAACAGCAGACTGGTATAGGGATTGATTGAATATGTCCGTAAACACACCGGCCAGCTGGTCTGCGCATGCTCTGAGGGCGCGGCTGGGGATGCCGTCTGGGCCTGCAGCCTTGCGAGGGTTAACACGTTTAAATGTCTTACTCACCTCGGCTGCAGTGAAGGAGAGACCGCATGTTTTCGTAGCAGGCCGTGTCAGTGGCACTGTATTGTCCTCAAAGCGGGCAAAAAAGTAATTTAGTCTGCCTGGGAGCAAGACATCCTGGTCCGTGACTGGGCTGGATTTCTTCCTGTAGTCCGTGATTGACTGTAGACCCTGCCACATGCCTCTTGTGTCTGAGCCGTTGAATTGAGATTCTACTTTGTCTCTGTACTGGCGCTTAGCTTGTTTGATAGCCTTGCGGAGGGAATAGCTGCACTGTTTGTATTCGGTCATGTTACCAGACACCTTGCCCTGATTAAAAGCAGTGGTTCGCGCTTTCAGTTTCACACGAATGCTGCCATCAATCCACGGTTTCTGGTTAAGGAATGTTTTAATCGTTGCTATGGGAACGACATCTTCAACGCACGTTCTAATGAACTCGCACACCGAATCAGTGTATTCGTCAATGTTATCTGACGCAGTACGAAACATCTCCCAGTCCACGTGATGGAAGCAGTCTTGGAATGTGGAGTCAGCTTGGTCGGACCAGCGTTGGACAGACCTCAGCGTGGGAGCCTCTTGTTTTAGTTTCTGTCTGTAGGCAGGGATCAACAAAATGGAGTCGTGGTCAGCTTTTCCGAAAGGGGGGCGGGGCAGGGCCTTATATGCGTCGCGGAAGTTAGAGTAACAATGATCCAAGGTCTTTCCACCCCTGGTTGCGCAATCGATATGCTGATAAAATTTAGGGAGTCTTGTTTTCAGATTAGCCTTGTTAAAATCCCCAGCTACAATGAATGCAGCCTCCGGATAAATTGTTTCCAGTTTGCAGAGAGTTAAATAAAGTTCGTTCAGAGCCATCGATGTGTCTGCTTGGGGGGGGATATATACGGCTGTGATTATAATCGAAGAGAATTCTCTTGGTAGATAATGCGGTCTACATTTGCTTGTGAGGAATTCTAAATCAGGTGAACAGAAGGATTTGAGTTCCTGTATGTTTCTTTCATCACACCATGTCACGTTGGCCATGAGGCATACGCCCCCGCCCCTCTTCTTACCAGAAAGATGTTTGTTTCTGTCAGCGCGATGCGTGGAGAAACCCGTTGGATACACCGCTTCGGATAGAGTCTCTCCAGTGAGCCATGTTTCAGTGAAGCAAAGGACGTTACAGTCTCTGATGTCCCTCTGGAATGCTACCCTTGCTCGGATTTCATCAACCTTGTTGTCAAGAGACTGGACATTGGCAAGAAGAATGCTAGGGAGTGGTGCACGATGTGCCCGTCTCCGGAGTCTGACCAGAAGACCGCCTCGTTTCCCTCTCTTTCGGAGTCGTTTTTTTTGGGTCGCTGCATAGGGTCCACTCCGTTGTCCTGTTTGTAAGGCAGAACACAGGATCCGCGTCGCGAAAAACATATTCTTGGTCGTACTGATGGTGAGTTGACGCTGATCTTATATTCAGTAGTTCTTCTCGACTGTATGTAATGAAACCTAAGATGACCTGGGGTACTAATGTAAGAAATAACACGTAAAAAAACAAAAAACTGTATAGTTTCCTAGGAACGCGAAGCGAGGCGGACATCTCTGTCGGCGCCGGAAGTGTTTATTTGTGCATAATACTGTAGTATTTACTATAGTTATCTACAGTATACTACAACATTCTAAAGTAAGCACTACATAATCAAAGGATATTACCCTGTCGTACCCAATTGATGCCCCTGCTCGCCTTGTGATGATAACAACAATATATATATATATATATATATATATATATATATATATATATTTTATTGGTCTCAACCAGTGGTCTCAACCACAGATAGAAGGGGTTAGCTACCAGTAGTCTCTTTCTCTCAACTTAATGTTGAGCTTTATAATAGTAGATAACACAAGGTGCCATTCAAAAATGTGGTTGTGCATCAGCAATTTTCCTGTTCTGTTTTGTTTTTATTTTTAAAACAACTTTGAGATTCTTCTTGTATTGAAAGGCGCTATATAATATAAATCCATTATTATAATTGTATTATTGTTATATTTAGGCTCCTCCCCCTCTCCCCACTGGGCCAATGGGTGGCAAACTCTATTGAGGGCGTGGCCAAAGCAAAAAACACCTCACAACCAGCCATGTTGGTTGTCAGCTTCTTCAAAGGTGAGACGTGGACCCAGTCCCAACCACCCCTAGACCCAAATAAACCATGAACCCCCTGCCCCTTCGCCCCCAACCCTAGCATTTAGCCCTAGCCCCTACCTTACGTATGTATCTCTGTGTGTCTCTAGGTTTCCCAGGTGATCTATACTGGGTTCTGTGTACAGACTACAGTAGTTTCTCTCTTGTCTACTCCTGCGCAGATTATTAAGACTGTTCTGGGAATTCCCAATGGAATATGAGTCACAGGAGATTGGTGGCACCTTAATTGGGGAGGGCGGGCACATTGTAAGGAACGATGCTGCAGAAGAGAAGCAGGAACAGGGAGATGACATTTCATTTGGAACGGACATGCAACGAGACAGGAACAGCGTGATGCAGGGCAGCCTGGCGCCCTCGAGCACCAGGGGGGAAGAGTGGGAGCAGGCATTACACACATGGTAATGGCTGGAGTGGAATTGGTAGAATCGTATCAAATACATCCATTTGCCCCATTCCTGCCATTATTATAAGCCGTCCTCCCCTCAGCAGCCTCCACTGCTTGGAATGGACTGCTGTAATTGGAATGTGAATTGACTTATTTGGAATCCAACACCCCTAGGTCTGTTCCATGTCGATTCTTGCCTGCACGCGCTTGTTGCCAGTGATGTCATCAGTCGTCTCCATGGTGTCCAGGCGGCCATTGGTGTCGACCTCAGATCAGACGGGCTGTGGCCTTAGAACAAACACACAGGCCCACAGAGAGACAAACGTCTGTTTTACTATCCTAGTAAGACCAAACATTTGATTCCCATTCAAAATCCTATTTTCCCTAACATAACACTTAACCTAAACCTAACCTTTACCCCAAACCCCTAAACCTAACTCCTAACCCTAATTCGAACCTTAACTGTTACCCTAACCGTAGACTAACCCCTAAGCCTTTAATAGCATTTTTCCTTGTGGGGACCTTGAATGTTCTTTGTTTTACAATCCTTGTGGACTTCTGGTTCCCACAAGGATAGTAAAACCAAACACGCACGCACACACACACACACACAAACACACACACACACACACACACACACACGCTTAGTAACTACAAGTACATTATCTTATGAAATAATTAAGTTATATTCCATTTGTTTTATTTTATTTGTTAATTTGAAGACTATTGGGGCCTAACTCACTGTGATTTTCCAGTAACAGAACGATAAGAGGAGACGAAAGCCTGAATCAGCGGTTAAATGACAAGACAGGCATCTACTCTCTCTCTTTCTCTCTCTCTCTGCCCTTTCTCTCCAGAATGCGCCCAAAGAGGAAACCGTCTCATGACAACAATTTCGCTAATCACCTGCCTTGTGCTGGGTGCACTCTCAGTGATGACTCAGACAGACACACAGACACACACTCACTCTCTGTCATCCCAAGACCTAAGCATCGCTTCAACTTTAGGAAATATACTCTGTTGAATATACATACTTCTGCAGCTAATATTTTTCCCTCAGGTGTGTAAAAAGAGCACAGGTAAGAAACGTTTCTCTTATAGGTCTCTAGGTGGTGAAAAAGTATTGTTTAGAAATATATTATGTAACATATTTGGGTGTCTAGAAATTCATGAGATAAAGTTAATAGCATACTGGTAAGAACTTATTATGAACTGTTGAATATTCAAATAACTGTTAGTTTTTTAAAATGTAATCTAAAACATGATGCATGCTTGGAACATAGGAATGTAAAGTGACTGTGTGACATCATGGGATGACATTTGGCTGAATTCCTTTGTCAATGTCGCAAAAGTCCATGTAAACAAACCATATTGAAATAAAGACTAGTCTAGCTTACAGTGGAGTAAGTAGGTGTTTATGTAGTCCTGAAAGGCGTCTGTTTAATAAAATGTATTATTATTATTAAGTGTACAGTATAACACTATGTTTTGACCTGTATTTTTTTACAAACCATCTAATAGATTTAGGAGAAAAGCTTTCTATTTAATTCACACAGGCATCTTTGAGATGTTGTTTTTCAATGTAGGATGAAGGTCGTTGAGGCTGGTATGTTTTGTATTCTGAGGGTTGGTCACAGTTCCCATAGGGGAACACAAACACACACACAAACAGACAGACAGACAGACAGACAGACAGACACACAGACACACACACACACACACACACACACACACACACACACACACACACACACACACACACACACACACACACACACACACACACACACACACACACACACACACACACACACACACACACACACACACAGTATTCCCATCATAGAAACATGTTCACAAGGAAGGGAACTGGAGGAACAGGTGTAGCTGTACAGGTGTTATGTAGTCTGCCTGCAGACTTTAATCACTCAGATGGCATGTCAAGGTACAACAGATGGAATGTAAAGCAAAGCATTTCAGATAGTCACGCTAACCTTTTGTTAAGGTTACCTGTACTTCATAGGCATACAGCTGTACTATACCTTACGTCTTTACCGTTCTTCCCCCATAAGAAAAATGTTTCCTATATTTTGGATCCTCCTCCTTCTTCCTCTGGTCTCCGCCCAGACATACCATTGGGGTCCATGCCCCACCCCCAGTGTCCAGCCCAACTTCAGCCTGCAGCAGGTAAACACACACACACAAACACATACACACACAGAGCTTTTTTGTGATTTAAAGCATACATTTTTAACAACCCCTCTCCTACCCTTATCAGTACCTGGGCACGTGGTATGAGATAGCGAAACTTCCAGCATCCTTTGAGAGAGGGAAATGCATCCAGGCCGATTACACTCTGAGGGGAGACGGCACCATCCGAGTCCTCAACTCCCAGTTCTAGTCAGTATTTATATGCATGTGCATGTGTGAGTGTTTAAGTGTGTCTCAACTATGTCAATCTTTACCTCATACATAGCCATTTAGAAGTCAACTGTCCTCTCTGAAATGAAAGCTAGTACTGTTTTCTCATAGACATGTTTTTCTAAAAGTGGTGACAGTGTATATCTCTGCCTCCAGTAAAGGTAAGGTGCGGACTGTGGAGGGGACAGCAGTGGTCCAGGACCCAAAAAAACCAGCCAAACTGGGAGTCAGCTTCTCCTACTGTGAGTCTCTACGGTCTATAACTCTATTACCATGACTATATCGAGTCTCTACTGTCTATAACTATATTACCATAACTCTACTGAGTCTCTACTGTCTATGAGTCTATTACAATGACTTTATCGAGTCTCTACTGTCTGTAACTCTATTACCATGACTCTATTGAGTCTCTACTGTCTATAAGTCTATTACCATGACTATACTGATCATCTACTGAGTCTCTACTGTCTATAAGTCTATTACAATGACTTTATCGAGTCTCTACTGTCTGTAACTCTATTACCATGACTCTATAGAGTCTCTACTGTCTATAAGTCTATTACCATGACTATATTGAGTGTCTACTGAGTCTCTACTGTCTATAAGTTTATTACCATGACTCTATCGAGTCTCTACGGAGTCTCTACTGTCTGTAACTCTATTACCATGACTCTATAGAGTCTCTACTGTCTATAAGTCTATTACCATGACTATATTGAGTGTCTACTGAGTCTCTACTGTCTATAAGTTTATTACCATGACTTTATCGAGTCTCTACTGTCTATAACTCTATTACCATGACTATGTCGAGTCTCTACTGTCTATAACTATATTACCATGACTCTACTGAGTCTCTACTGTCTATGAGTCTATTACAATGACTTTATCGAGTCTCTACTGTCTGTAACTCTATTACCATGACTATATTGAGTGTCTACTGAGTCTCTACTGTCTATAAGTTTATTACCATGACTCTATCGAGTCTCTACGGAGTCTCTACTGTCTATAAGTCTATTACCATGACTATACTGAGTATTTACTGAGTCTCTACTGTCTATAAGTCTATTATCATGACTATATCGAGTCTCTACTGTCTACAACTCTATTACCATGACTATCGAGTCTCTACTGTCTATAAGTCTATTACCATGACTATATTGAGTGTCTACTGAGTCTCTACTGTCTATAAGTTTATTACCATGACTCTATCGAGTCTCTAGGGAGTCTCTACTGTCTATAAGTCTATTACCATGACTATACTGAGTATTTACTGAGTCTCTACTGTCTATAAGTCTATTATCATGACTATATCGAGTCTCTAATGTCTACAACTCTATTACCATGACTCTATCGAGTCTCTACTGTCTATAAGTCTATTACCATGACTATGTTGAGTCTCTACGGAGTCTCTACTGTCTATAACTCTATTACCGTGACTCTATTGAGTCTCTACTGCCTATAACTATATTACCATGACTTTCGAGTATCTACTGAGTCCACACGGTCTATAACTATATTACCACGATTCTATCGAGTCTATACTGTCTTTAACTCTATTACCATGAGTCCTTACTGTCTATAACTCTGTTAGCAGGACTCTATTGAGTGTCTACTCTCTATAACTATATTACCATGACTATTGAGTCTCTACCGAATGTCTACTGTTGCACAGGTCTTGTTACTCTAGTGTCCTGGATGAATTCAGCTCTGACTCATGGCCTGTGAGAGAGGGCAGTTAATCTGATAATGACATCATCCCTGTGACTCTGAGTCTGTCTTAATATTTATCCCCCTCGACCTCTTCTCCCTCCCCCACCCCCCTCTCCACCCCCTCTCAGTCACTCCCTACAGTCCGTACTGGGTGCTGAGTACAGACTATGTGAGTGGAGCGGTGGTGTACAGCTGTACTGACGTGTTGAGGATTTTCCATGTCGACTACGCCTGGATCCTGGGACGTTCCCGCTTCTTGCCCGCAGAGGAAGTAGAGTACGCCAGGCAGCTGCTGGCTAAAGAAAACATTGACACCTTCAAGATGAGGGTTACTGACCAAACAGGCTGCGACTAGATGGAGGTTTAGAGGTCAGCGGTTAGGGTTGTAGGGTTAAAGGGTTATCTATGTGTCCACTTCCCTAGTCCTAACCCCTAGACACTTCTCCCTCTACTCCCAATGCTCTATCCACATGTCATTTGAGCCCTACCTCTATAGATACAGACAGAAATACGACCATCACATACTAGACCTAGTGTCCACCTCTCGTGTCTAATTAAGCAATAAGGCACGAGGGGGTGTGGTATATTGCATGACGCATCTGGAGTGCCTGGACACAGCCCTTAGCCGTGGTATATTGGCCATGTACCACAAACCCCCGAGGTGCCTTATTGATATTATAAACTGGTTACCAACATAATTAGAGCAGTAAAAATAAATGTTTTGTCATACCCGTGGTATACGGTCTGATATACCTTGGCAGTCAGCCAATCAGCATTCAGGGCTCAAACCACCCATTTTATAATAGTTTATATACACTGACAGTTGGTCTTATAATCTTATCATCCAACATACCTACCATCTCATTTAGACTATCTATCACATGTATTTTATATTTAGAGACTTTATAGTCTGTAGTTGGAGATCTGTTAGTTTATAAGGTAGTTTGAATTATTAAATGTCTAGCTATGTAACAATGGTGACGGTTTCTTCATGGGATGAATAGAATGCTGACAGCATGAGTCAGTTCTCTGAGGGTTGGGCACGGTTCCTATAGGGGCAAACACACACACACGCAGTATCCTCATCATAGAAAGATGTTCACAGGTAAGGGAACTGGAGGAACAGGTTTAGCTGTAAAGGTTTCATGTAGTCTGTATATTAGTAATTAAAGTTTTGTTTTGATGTGAAACTGATGACTGTCTTTTCTTCTGCAAAAGTGTTTAGATTGCAATTGGGACAAACAATCTCTGCTACCCCCTCCTGAGCATTTAGTCAAACAGCAAGTACTGATGTGGCCACTATAAAGTGTGGTTGTGACAAGGGGGGTTATATGTCTGTGTGTGTGTGTGTGTGTGCGCGCACGCTTCTTGGGGGGGGGGGGGACACACGTGATCTTACAACAGGATCGTGCTCCGTAATTTCTTCCGTGAGCTTTAGACTCCTCTGAACCCGAGACCGACAGCACCTCTGGCAAATCAAATCAAAGTTTATTTGTCACGTGCGCCGAACACAACGGGTGTAGTAGACTTTACAGTGAAATGCTTACTTACAGACTCTAACCAACAGTGCAAGAAAGGTAATAGGTGACAATAGGTGAGTAAAGAAATAAAAACAACAGTAAAAAGACTATAAAAGTATCGAGGCTACATAGAGGCACCAGTTAATCAGGCTGATTGAGGTAGTATGTACATGTAGATATGGTTATAGTGACTATGCATATATGATAAACAGAGTAGCAGTAGCGTAAAAGAGGGATTGGTGGGTTGTGGGTTGCGGGACACAATGCAGATAGCCAAGTTAGCCAATGTGCGGGGGCAATGGTTGGTCGGGCCAATTGAGGTAGTATGTACATGAATGTATAGTTAAAGTGACTATGCATATATGATAAACAGAGAGTAGCAGCAGCGTAAAAGAGGGGCTGGGGGGGCACACAATGCAAATAGTCCAGGTAGCCATTTGATTACCTGTTCAGGAGTCTTATGGCTTGGGGGTAAAAACTGTTGAGAAGCCTTTAGTAGAGCGGTAGTAGAGAGAACAGACTATGACTGGGGTGGCTGGGGTCTTTGACAATTTTTAGTTCCTTCCTCTGACACCTCCTGGTGTAGAGGTCCTGGCAGGCAGCTTAGCCCCAGTGATGTACTGGGCCGTACACACTACCCTATGTAGTGCCTTGCGGTCGGAGGTCGAGCAATTGCCATACCAGGCAGTGATGCAACCATGCTCTTGATGTTGCAGCTGTAGAACCTTTTGAGGATCTAAGGACCCATGCCAAATCTTTTTAGTTTCCTGAGGGGGAATAGGCTTTGTTGTGCCCTCTTCACGACTGGCTTGGTGTGTTTGGACCATTCTAGTTTGTTGGTGATGTGAACACCAAGGAACTTGAAGCTCTCAACCTGTTCCACTACAGCC
This sequence comes from Oncorhynchus mykiss, assembly GCF_013265735.2. NCBI lineage: Eukaryota > Metazoa > Chordata > Actinopteri > Salmoniformes > Salmonidae > Oncorhynchus > Oncorhynchus mykiss. The sequence goes on from NC_048579.1 coordinate 14,357,471, forward strand.
CCGTCGATGAGAATGTGGGCGTGCTCGGTCCTCCTTTTCCTGTAGTCCACAATCATCTCCTTAGTCTTGGTTACGTTGAGGGATTGGTTGTTATTCTGGCACCAACCGGCCAGGTCTCTGACCTCTTCCCTATAGGCTGTCTCGTCGTTGTCGGTGATCAGGCCTACCACTGTTGTGTCGTCTGCAAACTTAATGATGGTGTTGGAGTCGTGCCTGGCCATGCAGTCGTGGGTGAACAGGGAGTACAGGAGGGGACCTAGCACGCACCCCTGGGGGGCTCCAGTGTTGAGGATCAGCGTGGCAGATGTGTTGCTACCTACCCTCACCACCTGGGGGCGGCCTGTCAGGAAGTCCAGAATCCAGTTGCAGAGGAAGGTGTTTAGTCCCAGGATTCTTTTTTTTTTTTTTTTTTTTTGAATTTGACCCCCTTTTTCTCCCCAATTTCGTAGTATCCAATTGTGTAGTAGCTACTATCTTGTCTCATCGCTACAACTCCCGTACGGGCTCGGGAGAGACGAAGGTTGAAAGTCATGCGTCCTCCGATACACAACCAACCAAGCCGCTGCTTCTTTAACACAGCGCACATCCAACCCGGAAGCCAGCCGCACCAATGCGCCGGAGGAAACACTGTGCACCTGGCCACCTTGGCTAGCGTACACTGCGCCCAGCCCGCCACAGGAGTCGCTGGTGCGCGATGAGACAAGGACACCCCTACCGACCAAGCCCTCCCTAACCCGGGCGACGCTAGGCCAATTGTGCGTCGCCCCACGGACCTCCCGGTCGCGGCCGGTTACGACAGAGCCTGGGCGCGAACCCAGGACTCTGATGGCACAGCTGGCGCTGAGTCCCAGGATTCTTAGCTCGTGATGAGCTATGGTTTTGAACGCTGAGCTGTAGTCAATAAATAGCATTCTCACATAGGTGTTTCTTTGTCCAGGTGGGAAAGGGCAGTGTGGAGTGCAATAGAGATTGCATCATCTGTGGATCTGTTTGGGCAGTATGCAAATTGGAATGGGTCTAGGGTTTCTGGGATAATGGTGATGATGTGAACCATGACCAGCCTTTCAAATCACATGGCTAAGGACGTGAATCCTGCGCGTCTGTAGTCCTTTAGGCAGGTTGCCTTCGTGTTCTTGGGCACAGGGACTATGGTGGTCTGCTTGAAACATGTTGGTATGACAGACTCAATCTGGGACATGTTGAAAATGTCAGTGAAGACACCTGCCAGTTTGTCAGCACATGCTCGGAGTACACGTCCTGGTAATCTGCTTGGTCCCGCAGCCTTGTGAATGTTGACCTGTTTAAAGGCCTTACTCACGTCGGCTACGGAGAGCGTGATCACACAGTCGTCCAGTGTTGCTTGCCTCGAATCAAGCATAGAAGTGATTTAGCTCGTCTGGTAGGCTCGTGTCACCGGGCAGCTCATGGCTGTGCTTCCCGTTTGTAGTCTGTAATAGTTTGCGAGCCCTGCCACATATGACGAGCATCGGAGCTGGTGTAGTACGATTCAATCTTAGCCTTGTATTGACGCTTTGCCTGTTTGATGGTTCGTCGGAGGGCAAAGCAGGATTTCTTATAAGCTTCCGGGTTAGAGTCCCGCACCTTGAAAGCGGCAGATCTACCCTTTAGCTCAGTGCGAATATTGCCTGTAATCCATACCCTCAGTTATGTTACCTTCTGCTTGCTCTTCGTGGCTTTAGGCCGGGGTTGATGTAAAGCATTTTACATCAAATTGTTTAGTAAATAGTGCTGTATGTGCAATTCATGTTAAAGTGTCATAATAAGTATGCAGTATTGAAGATAACTGACTCAGATGGCAGATAACTATGACTAACTGTTGTATTCAGTAAGGACAGATTGCTGCATCCATAAGGCGAGGTCTGTTTTGAATGCTGCATGTGTACAAAGAGCACTGTGTGTTCGTATGTGTGTGTGTGTGTGTGTGTGTGTGTGTGTGTGTGTGTGTGTGTGTGTGTGTGTGTTCGTGTAAACCCAGTGAGGAATAATATTTGAGGAGGATGGAAGTTTCTTCAGGTATTCCAGAGTCCTCGTAGGAGGACTGTCATTTTTCCGGACTCTCAATCGAGTCTTTGTGTATGGAATACTTGGTACGCTTCAGAATGCTAAACTCCATCTCCCATCTCTCTCACTCCTACAGATGCTAGAGGCTTCACCCCTGAAGGAGGTAAAATAGACACACACACACACACACACACACACACAGACCTCTACAGCACATACACACAGACCTTCTGTAACATGTACTGATAGGATCTACATGGTTCGTATATTATGTAGACTTCCTTGGGGTTGTCAGTCAGTGAGTGTTGTGATTTGTTTCTGTCTGTGTGTTTGTAGTTCCATACGATTAGTTTTTTGTATGTATGTTTTACAATGATAACGTTATTTTACAATCAGTTATAGGTTTCCCATCCTTGGGTATGTAACTTCTTTCATCACCTGGAGGTTTGTACCATATTTGACCTGGTTTTACCTAAGTCTGTAGGAGCTGTACCTGGCTATCTTCTGTAGCCTACCTTTGCTTCAATCTGTACACCCAAACGACCGTTGGTTCCTTGTGAAAGTCCAGGGCATTATACTGTTACCAAATCAGGAAGTGGTGTTACACGGAAAAGGGTCCGGTTTCTATTGTTTACGTTGCCAGAGAACATCTAGCTAGATAGATAGCTAATATTCATTACGGTACCTAGTCAAAAACAGACATTATCATGAAACCAGCGGTGGACGAGATGTTCCCTGAAGGCGCCGGGCCTTATGTGGATCTAGACGAGGTTAGTAATCATCTGGGGACACGAGAGAATCGCCGAACTAGCCTAGCTACAGTAACTCCACCGCTAACCTAGCCACCTAACCAACTAACGTTGGTGACTGATAGAAAAAACGGCTGCTGTTAATTAAGAGCGGCGACGCTCGGTCTGGATATTAACATACATCGCTTGCGGTACGGTTTAGGAAGCATAAGGACTTTATGTTTCATATCAACAATAACAAAAACGAGGGGCGTGTTTCGAAAGCCGAATCGCAAGTGATGATTATTGACGTTTCTAAACGTTAGAACACAGCGTTGGAATTGTAGTTCACATGAGCCAGTTGTGGGCGAAGCTGGGGATGAAAACTGTATGGAGAAGGCAGAGTGCTGCCAATAATTTTCGAGAACTAGATGTGCATGCCCAGTAACACAGTCGTGTCCTCCGTGGACCGGCTCGTACATAAAACATCCTACATTCCGGCTGCAAAGGCATCGATTCTATCGTTAACTAGTTTTTTTTTAGCCCTCAGCTTCGCCCACGAATGAAGGATGCTTTATGTACGAGCCGGTCCACGGAGGACACGAGTGCATTACCGGGAATGCACATCAACCCTAGGCGATAGTTCATGGGTGTTAGGCTATAACACAGACTGTTTTTAAAAAACCTAAACTGTCACCTTTTTGTCTGTAGACTTAACTGTCTTTGATTTCAAGCTGATGTGTATTCCTTACTTGGCTGGAATACATTGTTTTAAAATTGTTCCTGTGTGTGGGTGTGTCTGATTCTTCAGGCAGGGGGCAGCAGCGGTCTGCTCATGGAACTGGCAGCAAATGAGAAAGCAGTGCACTCAGACTTCTTCAACGGTCAGTCAGACAGACAGACACACACGTGAGGCTAGGTGGGGCTAGAGGCTAAACTAGAGCAGTGTTTCTCAAACCTAATCTTGAGTATCCCATTTCACTTATTTGTTCTATTCCAATACTAGCATACGTGATTTAAACTAATCGAGTGCTGATGAGTAGTTGACCAGTTGAATCAGCTTTGCTGGTGGAATGGGTGGAGAGGTTGGGGGGAACACTGGGCTAGACTGGGTAGAGAAGCATCTTGTGGGCTAGGGAGGGGTCTTATGAAAGTGCTCTGTGTGTGTTTGCTTTGCCAACAGGGCCGTCTCACAGAAACTAACATGTCTTTTCCCTGTAAACTTAAATTAACAACACACACCACACAGTGTAGCTAATGTGTTTTCCATCTGGCAGTGTTAGCCACGGGACAAACAGTTTATGGCTCAGCAACACATGACCTAGAAAGTGATCATTAAAAAGAGGAGAAGAGAAGAGAGAAGGAATGGTTAAAGGGATACTTCAGGAGGAATGGTTAAAGGGATACTTCAGGATTTTTGGCAATGAGCATCCTAACGCTAGTTAGCGTTGGCTCGTGAAACTACCACTAACTTCTTTCATACTAGATACAGAGATATGACAATGGTATCCACCAGTTCATCTGACTCTGGGGACGTAGATAAAGGGCCTCATTGCAACAAAAACCCGAAGTATCCCTTTAAAGAAGATGTAGAGGAGGAGAGGGGGAGTAGAGAGAAGAAGAGAGTAGGGAACGGATAGGAGTAATGTCAGGAGGAGATGAGAAGAGAAGGGGAGCAGGGAAAGGAGGAGAAGAGAAGGGGAGCAGGGTAAGGAGGAGAAGAGAGGGGGAGAAGGAAAAGGAGGAGAGGAGGATGATAAAGGGTTTTATGGTTCCTGTTAGACTGAAACCCAGCAGGACACCTAGCCAGCCTGCGGCTTTGAACACACTCAAACACACCACGCATCACACACACACCACGTATCACACACACACACCACGTATCACATAGGCACTCACACACACCACGTATCACATAGGCACTCACACACACCACGTATCACATAGGCACTCACACACACCACGTATCACACACACACCACGTATCACACACACACCACATATCACACACACACCACGTATCACACACACCACGTATCACACACACAACATGTATCACATAGGCACTCACACAGACCACGTATCACACAGGCACTCACACACACCACTTATCACACAGGCACTTACACACACCACCACGTATCACACAGGCACTTAGGCTTACCCAGCAGAAAAACACATTCCCCTGTGTTTCTGTGGTGTCAGTGATTTTTGGCTTTTGAGTGGTTGTAGCTCCTGTAAAGCAGCACATTTGTTAACACCAAACCTCTCCTATCCTTAGGGAACCTAAAGTCCTAAGGCATTACCTACTAAATACTGACCTACAGTACTACTGCATGACCTGTCATGAGTCAGACTACAAACTGGACTACTATTTTAGAATGTTTTCAAACTTCAGCATGCATATACTGTATCATGTCACTCAGCAGATAGAGCTGTCAATCAATCACATCAGAAACTCACTGTGTTCTTTTTCTCTGTCTACTTGTCTCTCTGTCTCAGACTTTGAGGATCCGTTTGATGATGAGGACCTGCAGTGAATGAGGAAGACCCTATATACCCATGATTACCTGTGTGTGTGTGTGTGTGTGTGTGAGAGAGAGAGGGAGAGACATTAAGATCGTAAGAACTGTAAAACCAGAACCATTTCCATGTTGGAAGTGCTTTTGAAGATCCGCCCTCATTTCCACTGTGTTTGTTAAATAAATCCTTTTCTAAAAAGCAGGTGTGGGTGAATTCTGTGGATTCTATGCATTCCATAGACTGGCGAAATGATCAGTGTTGCCGTCGTGTTTCAATGTGCTGCGGCAGGTCTGTAGGCGCTGAGAAACACCTGTTAGTGGAGAAATAATTACATACGCCATAACATCACATACTCACGCATACCTATAATATTTATATCAACATCCCCAGCTAACATGACCACTACACAGATAGCTATTGTACAGCAACACTACAAATCATGTGGAGCAGTGGTATTTGAAGTCGGGGTAGCGGGGGAACTGCAGTAGGGTTGCCTAATTTCTTTTCCCCAATTTCGTGGTATCCAATTGTTAGTAATTACTATCTTGTCTCATCGCTACAACTCCAGTACGGGCTCGGGAGAAACGAAGATAGAAAGCCATGCGTCCTCTGAAACACAACCCAACCAAGCCGTACTGCTTCTTAACACAGCGCGCATCCAACCCGGAAGCCAGCCGCACCAATGTGTCGGAGGAAACACCGGGCACCTGGCGACCTTGGTTAGCGTGCACTGTGGGAGTCGCCCAGCTACAATAAATGCGGCCTCGTCATATGTGGTTTGCACAAAGTCCAGTGTAGTTCCTTGACGGCCATCGTGGTATCGGCTTGAGAGGGAATATACATGGATCTGACTAAAACTAAAAATAATTATCTTGGGAGGTATTCTAGGTCGGATGAACTAAAGGACTTGAGTTTCAGTACGTTACCACAATCATACCATGAGTAGTTAATCATAAAACATACACCACCGAGTTCAATGTGTGTGTGTGTGTTCAAGACTTACACGATGGCATCAACACAGGGTGGCATGGTGTTTTGGATGTGGTATCCTTGCAGTCTAAATTTGATGTGAGAGTCAGACACTCTTGTGCAGCAACTTGTGGTTACCTTAGTTGGCCGACGAAGTGAGAGAGAAAGGGAGACAGAGAGACAGAAATAAAAGATTTAGACAGGCAGCACAATTCTGTTCTTTGTTTTTACTAATTGGTATTTTGATCAATCAGATCAGCTCTGAAAAAGATCTGATGTGAAAGAGATCTGATGTGATTGGTCAAAAGACCATTTAGTGGTTAAAATACATGAGAATGGGCTGCCTGTGTAAACGCAGCCTCTGATCTCTAAACCATAAATATGTTGTGTTTTTAGTTTGTATTTATTATGGATCCCCATTAGCTCTTCCTGGGGTCCAGCAAAATTAAGGCAGTCTATACAATTTCAAAAACATTACAATACATTCACAGAAGGCAAAGGGTGGCTATTTGAAGAATCTAAAATCTAAATAGATTTTTTGGTTACGTCATGATTCCATATGTGTTATTTCATAGTTTTGTTGTCTTCACTATTATTCTACAATGTAAGAAAAAATAAAGAGAAACCCTTGAATGAGTAGGTGTTCTGAAACTTTTGACTGCTACTGTATATACTTTCTTTTTTTGGGGGGGAGGGGACAAAACATTTAGAGTACAGATTATTGTATGGGACAATAAACAAACATTTTTGAGAAAGATAATTAGAAAAATAAAATATTGAGTAAATGTATTTATTTGTTTATTTTCATTTTGATAATAGATGAAAATTCAATGAATTTATTTGTTGATGTAAAAATACATATTTACTGATTTTAAGGTTGTGCCATTAGATTTGTAGTGGGATGGGGTCACAAGAAATTCTTGGGGAAGAAATTGGGTCCCCACTGAAAAAGTTTGAATAGCACTGATGTAGAGAGGGTGGTATGATCCAGTAATCCAGTTTGTAATCCAATTCCAAATTTGCCTTGAGGCCACAGGTATGTGATGCTGAAGTGAGACTCGCTTCCAAAGCAACTACAGAACAGGGAATCCAAAGCTTCCATAGTAGGAAAACAAACATTTATTTTTCAAACAAAAGGTCATTTCATAGGTCATATTCCATCGATGATCAAAGTCAAAGCCATCAGATTTAAACTGTAGACAAAAGGTCATTTCATAGGTCATATTCCATCGATGATCAAAGTCAAAGCCATCAGATTTAAACTGTAGACAAAAGGTCATTTCATAGGTCATATTCCATCGATGATCAAAGTCAAAGCCATCAGATTTAAACTGTAGACAAAAGGTCATTTCATAGGTCATATTCCATCGATGATCAAAGTCAAAGCCATCAGATTTAAACTGTAGACAAAAGGTCATTTCATAGGTCATATTCCATCGATGATCAAAGTCAAAGCCATCAGATTTAAACTGTAGACAAAAGGTCATTTCATAGGTCATATTCCATCGATGATCAAAGTCAAAGCCATCAGATTTAAACTGTAGACAAAAGGTCATTTCATAGGTCATATTCCATCGATGATCAAAGTCAAAGCCATCAGATTTAAACTGTAGACAAAAGGTCATTTCATAGGTCATATTCCATCGATGATCAAAGTCAAAGCCATCAGATTTAAACTGTAGACAAAAGGTCATTTCATAGGTCATATTCCATCGATGATCAAAGTCAAAGCCATCAGATTTAAACTGTAGACAAAAGGTCATTTCATAGGTCATATTCCATCGATGATCAAAGTCAAAGCCATCAGATTTAAACTGTAGACAAAAGGTCATTTCATAGGTCATATTCCATCGATGATCAAAGTCAAAGCCATCAGATTTAAACTGTAGACAAAAGGTCATTTCATAGGTCATATTCCATCGATGATCAAAGTCAAAGCCATCAGATTTAAACTGTAGACAAAAGGTCATTTCATAGGTCATATTCCATCGATGATCAAAGTCAAAGCCATCAGATTTAAACTGTAGACAAAAGGTCATTTCATAGGTCATATTCCATCGATGATCAAAGTCAAAGCCATCAGATTTAAACTGTAGACAAAAGGTCATTTCATAGGTCATATTCCATCGATGATCAAAGTCAAAGCCATCAGATTTAAACTGTAGACAAAAGGTCATTTCATAGGTCATATTCCATCGATGATCAAAGTCAAAGCCATCAGATTTAAACTGTAGACAAAAGGTCATTTCATAGGTCATATTCCATCGATGATCAAAGTCAAAGCCATCAGATTTAAACTGTAGACAAAAGGTCATTTCATAGGTCATATTCCATCGATGATCAAAGTCAAAGCCATCAGATTTAAACTGTAGACAAAAGGTCATTTCATAGGTCATATTCCATCGATGATCAAAGTCAAAGCCATCAGATTTAAACTGTAGACAAAAGGTCATTTCATAGGTCATATTCCATCGATGATCAAAGTCAAAGCCATCAGATTTAAACTGTAGACAAAAGGTCATTTCATAGGTCATATTCCATCGATGATCAAAGTCAAAGCCATCAGATTTAAACTGTAGACAAAAGGTCATTTCATAGGTCATATTCCATCGATGATCAAAGTCAAAGCCATCAGATTTAAACTGTAGACAAAAGGTCATTTCATAGGTCATATTCCATCGATGATCAAAGTCAAAGCCATCAGATTTAAACTGTAGACTAAAGGTCATTTCATAGGTCATATTCCATCGATGATCAAAGTCAAAGCCATCAGATTTAAACTGTAGACAAAAGGTCATTTCATAGGTCATATTCCATCGATGATCAAAGTCAAAGCCATCAGATTTAAACTGTAGACAAAAGGTCATTTCATAGGTCATATTCCATCGATGATCAAAGTCAAAGCCATCAGATTTAAACTGTAGACAAAAGGTAGACTAGTAGCAGCTTTCTAAGTCTTGACGTGGAGTAGTGGTCAAAACACGAAGTTACTGCCATACCTGAGGCCTAGTAGACCCAAACCTACAAAAACCTAAGTAGCTCAAGGGAAGGGGAACATGGGAAAAGGCTCCATAATGCTTTTAAATACCCATGATAACCATGATATAAAAACCAAAAACAGGAGTTCATCAACCATACTCCATAATTCATTATGAAATATTTATACTTACATTCAATAATACTATTATTATAAATGGCGCAAAACCATGAACATAGCACAAATAAAGAAAATGGGAATTTAGGTCCAACAGGTGGCAAAATATTTTTTACATTTTGCAATGCACCAGGGCTGTTTTCATTACTGCACACTGTAACAAAATGTCTCGCAGCAGAAAATGATTTCTTATTGGACAAGTTCAGGTCGTCACTCCCCATTTCAGCCTGTTAGCTTCAGTTTTGTTCCTAATGAATACGACCCTGATGTAAGGACCTTTTATATGGGACACCGTTATTATACCTATATTGACCACTACTAAGAAAGGCGCTGAACACAGAGATTTTGTATCTGTAAATGTTTTTTCTATGGGGTTCGGATAAATTGACGGATAACAGAGAGGAGAGCTATCTGTGATATTTCTGCAACTTTTTCCATCGTTTTACGTACATAAAAAGTTGAAATGTGATTTTTTGGGGGACGAACAGCATGGATACAAAACAAAAAGGACAAATGCATAAATGACATCCATCACTACGTGGCTGCGATTTAGTTGGAGTGACTTGTGAGTCCCAAACCGTCAACCGTTTGGGTTTGGGTGCTACTGCATTATACAGGGACAACACCGATCGAGAGCCACTGTAAGCAAGTAGGACCTGTGTGTGTAAATGTGTATGTGTGTGTGTAAACCCTTTGTAACAGGGCAGATGTGTCTGAACAGTAGAACTAAGGAGGAAACTGTAGATTATGATAATTCCTGATGGTTAGACCAGCTGTCAGCGTGCCAACAGGGCTGTCTAACAGTGGCTAACAGGCAGGGGTTTGGGCCTCCCTCCTACAAAATGGGGTTCTGGGAAGTGCTTATGTGGCACCTTTGTCCTCCTTCCCCCTTCATTATTTCCTCTGTTTTTACATGTTGCTCTCTCTCTCTTTTTCTCTGTCTCTGTCTCTCTCTTTTTCTGTCTCTCTCTCTCTTTTTCTCTCTCTCTCTCTCTCTTTATGTCTGTCTGTCTGTCTCTCTCTCTCTCTCTCTCTTTCTCTGTCTCTCTCTTTCTTTTTCTCTGTCTCTCTCTCTCTCTCTCTCTCTCTCTCTGTCTGTCTGTCTGTCTGTCTGTCTCTCTCTCTGTCTCTCTCTCTCTGTCTATCGCTCTGTAATTACGTAGTCTGATTGGTCAGGTGGCTGAGCTGACAGCAGCCAATAGCAGCTCTGGTAGCAGTGCCCCCCCCCCCCCCCCCCCCCCGGCAAGGTGTGTGTGTGTGTTAATGATTAGGGGTCCGTTTAAAACCAGATGGAACCATTTGTGGGGGCACAGTCTGTCAGTAGGGCCAGAGGGACAGGGTGCACCAGGAGACTCACACACACTTGAACATCCAACCGAACCGGGCCAGGCGGCTTCGTCTGATACAGCCTCTCCTCAAGATCCAACAGAAAATCAACTACACACAATACAGGTAAGACAACCGGTTCAAGGTTTCGGTTGTTTGTTAACACCTTAAATATCACATATTGATCCAAACTGACCTGATGTCTGTCAGGTTGGTGAGTCAATCTCTTCAGTATGAGATTAGATTGGTCTGATCAACAGAGAGATGGGGACCAGAGAGACTCTAGGTCAGGATTAAGTTCAGTTCAAGGTTAGGTTTAAGTCCAGTTTAAGGTCAAAGTTAGAAAGTTGAAGTGCTCTGCCTCTGAAACACCTCTAGCCTGTGTAGGAGAGTCAACCAGCAGAGCAGCCTAAACCCCCGGATGAGACTCAGGCTTGCAGACAGAACACCCTTTGAGGCTGCAGTTTAGACGGGTGGAATCAGACCCACTGGTGGCTATAGCCTGGAGACAATGTTTTTTTTTTTCTTGTGTCAAGCAAGACATCTAAAGATTGATTTAGTCCGACCAGGACAGTAAGTTGTTTTTACAGTGGTAGGTATTTAACTGAAATTGTCCATAGGAGAGGTGGAGGCCATGGCTGGTGGGAGGAGAGCATCGTTCTCTGGTGTGCTCACTGTTGCTCTGCTAGCCACCATACTGCTGCCTGGTGAGTCACATGCATGTACGCTCAATCAAACATAGTTAAGGTCAGGATGGATGAAGGACTTTCTGATGGATGGGGTTTCTGATGGATGGGGTCCTGTGTGGCTCAGTTGGCAGAGCATGGTGCTTGCAATGCCAGGGTTGTGGGTTCAGTTCCCACTGGGGACCACTACGGGGAATATGTATGAACTTACTGTAAGTCACTCTGGAAAAGAGTGTCTGCTACATGACCTAAATGTTAAAATTGATTGTCGACCTCACCTATCCTCAAGCCCTAGTTGAATCAGGTCTGGGATACAACAACAATGTGCATTGTCCACTCAGAGACCAGTGTCTGATAATGACCTGTTATTATAACATGAAGTCATTTATGTAACTGCCTCCAGCCCAGGTGTTTCTGGTCATGTGATGACATGACTGACAGTTCCCCTCAGGGGCGCTCTATACGGAATCTGTCTCTCAAATAGACCCATAATTCTAACCTTAACTAACCATCATGTATTTACAAGGAGGGAGAAGAGGAGAGGAGAGGGAGGGAAGTTGGGTGCGTTCTTTCAGCGTTACAACTCTTGTAAAAGCTTATTACCTGTCAGCATCAGAGTCCCGCTCTCTCCTGCACCCCTCCCCTCCCCCATCCTGTAAAGACGGTTGTTTCCAGATGTTCCAGTCTTTTACTGGCTCCTTAAATATAATACAGCGGACACACAGCAACATTTACCCACACAGACCTCCATCCATCCATCTCTCTCCATCCATCCCTCCATCCATCCATCCCTCCATCCATCCATCCATCCATCTCTCTCCCTCTCTTCCCCCTTCTCTCTCTACCTCCATCCCTCTGAAAACTGTTAACACCTCTTCCCTGTGGAGATGAAAGAGCATGCATGCAGAGCTGTGTACTGTTTCCCACACACACACACACACACACACACACACACACACACACACACACACACACACACACACACACACACACACACACACACACACACACACACACACACACACACACACACACACACACACACACACACACACACACACACACACACACACACACACACACACACACACAGGTAGCTGGCCCGGTAGGGGTCCACTGTTACAGGCTCACCTATAAAATCTACAAAGAGCCGTAGTCACCGACCCTCCAGGCCCTGCCAGTTACCCTTGCCCTGTAAACCTGTGTGTGTGTTTAATCACACACATCTCCACACAGTGTGCTATTAGTGTACGCAAGCGTTTTTGCTGTCTGCAGCTGACGTTGGCAACATCTGGCTCTGACAGTGTGTGTGTTTTCCCAGAATTCCTGTCGGCAGGGCCGGTGGTTCAGATGCTCAAAGGAGATGGTAAATATGGGACTACCTAACAAACACACTTAACACACTTTACATACACAACAATGTTTGATGCTTGATGTGTCTCCAGTAGGGGATGCCACTGAGGAGACAGCGGTTGCCATGGCGTCACCAAGGAGGCTTGTCCGTAACCGTAGAAACATCAGCTGGTACAAGCAACACTCAGACTTCTGGAGCTGGTACAAATACTTCACGGACAATGGAAACACGGAGGCAGTGAGTAGACTCTGAGGAGTTTGGGGGGTTATCTATGTTGGCCTCATACCTCTAACCTCGTATACCTCTAACCTTATTCTCATATACCTCTAACCTCATATACCTGGTCCCAAGAGACCACCACTAACTAACCACCCACCATCAGAGTTGATTATCGTCTGCTTAGAGAATAAAAGGGATATTGTGTTTGAGAATGACATGGGAACCTGGGGGAACTCCGCAGGTATCTCTCTCCATATTCTTGCTTATTTCCTAGCTTTTGCTTTCATCTTTACGAACCTCGTATATACCTAGTCCTTTTCTTTAATACCTCTAACCTCATAAACCTCTAACCTCATATACCTCTAACCTCATATACCTCTAACCTCATATACCTCTAACCTCATATACCTCTAACCTCATATACATCTAACCTCATATACCGCTAACCTAATATACCTCTAACCTCATACCTCTATTCTCATATACCTCTAACCTCGTATACCTCTAACCTCATACCTATATTCTCATATACCTCTAACCTCATATTTTCTCTATCCCCAGGTCCAGGAGCTGGACAAGGTCTACCTGGCCTACCTCCAGAATAAGAACCGAGCTGAGGGCCGTCGCTCCTACAAGGCCTACCTGGGTCACCTAGGAGACATCTACAAGGCCTGCGCCAACTCAGAGGACCCAAACTGTGTGGCCTCTGCAACCAACCGGCCCAAACCTGAACCCAAGACCCCTCCCAAGCCCGTCCCCGCCCCTGTCAAGGCCTGTGACCCCTACAGGTCAGTCATGTTCATTTATGTCTGTGGTATATCATTTTATGCTCATTAATTGATTCTAATCTAATCTCCTGTGTAGGGACCCGTATTGTCTCTATGCCGCTCTGGCACGAGCCAAGAGCCAGCCCCCACCTTCCCCCGCCCCGGTCAAGGCCCCAGCCCCCCTGTATGCACGCTCCCCTGTGGCCATTAAAGACCCTCACTCTGGGTACTACTACTACTCCCCTGCCGTGCAGTCCTTCCTCTCCAAGGTACAGTATTACTGCTACTACTGTACTGCTACTACAGTATTACTACACTACTACTGCTACTACTGTACTGCTACTACAGTATTACTACACTACTACTGCTACTACTGTTCTGCTACTACAGTATTACTACACTATTACTGCTACTACTGTACTGCTACTACAGTATTACTACACTACTACTGCTACTACTGTACTGCTACTACAGTATTACTACACTATTACTGCTACTACTGTACTGCTACTACATTATTACTACACTATTACTGCTACTACTGTACTGCTACTACAGTATTACTACACTAGTACTGCTACTACTGTACTGCTACTACTGTACTGCTACTACAGTATTACTACACTACTACTGCTACTACTGTACTGCTACTACAGTATTACTACACTACTACTGCTACTACTGTACTGCTACTACAGTATTACTACACTACTACTGCTACTACTGTACTGCTACTACTGTACTGCTACTACAGTATTACTACACTACTACTGTACTGCTACTACAGTATTACTACACTACTACTGCTACTACTGTACTGCTACTACAGTATTACTACACTAGTACTGCAACTACTGTACTGCTACTACTGTACTGCTACTACAGTATTACTATACTATTACTGCTACTACTGTACTTCTACTACTGTACTGCTACTACTGTACTTCTACTACTGTACTGCTACTACAGCGTTACTACACTATTACTGCTACCCCTGTACTGCTACTACAGTATTACTACACTATTACTGCTACTACTGTACTGCTACTACAGTATTACTACACTACTACTGCTACTACTGTACTGCTACTACTGTACTGCTACTACAGTATTACTACACTATTACTGCTACTACTGTACTGCTACTACTATACTGCTACTACTGTACTGCTACTACAGTATTACTACTACAGTATTACTACACTATTACTGCTACTACTATACTGCTACTACTGTACTGCTACTACAGTATTACTACACTATTACTGCTACTACTGTACTGCTACTACAGTATTACTACACTATTACTGCTACTACTGTACTGCTACTACAGTAGTTGGCTGGCCCTCTCTAGTCACTCGTAGGCTCAGTCACTGGTATACTTTTATTTACAAAGCCATTTGGGGTTTACTACCTTTTGATTTGGGCATTTTTATTGTTCAGAAACGTGGTGGGTACTCTCTTCGTTCGCTGGACTTTATCCTGCTAACTGTTCCAAATGTCCGAACTGAATTTGGTAAAAGGGCTTTTATGTACTCTGCGCCATCGTCTTGGAACACCTTACAAAATACTTTAAAACTGGAAGAACTTGTCCCGATTGGTGTTTTTAAATCACTGATGAAGGATTTTGAGGCTGATTCCCTGACCTGTCAATGTTTTTAATTTGCTGTTTCTGATTTTGTTATACTCTTGTGAATTCAATGGTTTTTACTAGATTACTTGTAGTTTTTCATGTTGTCTGTCTGTAATTTTTGTAATGATATGGTGCTGCCTATCTTGGCCAGGATGCTCTTGAAAAATAGATTTTAAATCTCAATGAGCCCTTCCTGGTTAAATAAAGGTTAAATATATATATATATTTTTTTTAAAACAGTATTACTACACTATTACTACTACTACTGTACTGCTGTAAATTAACGTAGTCATGATTGTTTTTATTCCCATCCAGGAGCAGAAGTCGGAGCTGCTGCGTATCTGTTCAGCGGAGGACGTGGAGTGTCTTCAGTTCCACCTGAGAGCTGCTTTCGGCCACAAACCCTCCGCTGGGCCCCTGCCCTCCTACGCCCACCTGGGCTGTGACCCGAAAGACCCCGCTTGTAAACCCCAGCTGGTCCAGAAAGGCCCCTCCGGCCTCTTCCTCCGTTACCCCAACTGTGACCCCAGAGACCCTCGCTGCGCCTACGCTGCATCACTACAGGTAAGATCATCATTATTATTATTTTAGCTATTATCATTTTATTATTATGATCATGACTGTCCTTCCGTCCCCAGGCACCCCGTGCCCCCGCCCCCTACGCCCCGGCGGGTCCTGGTTCCTGCAACCCTCTGTTTGAGGACGGCTGTAACCCTCTCACCGCCACAAAGTTTGCCACGGCACCGGAGAAGTTCAAGGAGGAACACAAAGACGATCCTGCCGCAATGAGCGCCGCGGCCCCAGCCCCTGAGCAAAGCAGTGACCCATTCACTATGTACAGGGATGCTTATGCTAATGCTAACCGCCAAGCCAATGCTCCCAGCGCTCCAGCTAGCGACCCATATGCCATGTACCGCCAAGTTATTGCTAACGCTCAAGCTAACGACCCAAACGGCATGTACAAACAAGCTAATGCTAACGCTAATACTAACGACCCCTTTGCAATGTTTCGTGAAGCCGCAACCTCCATGCACAGACGTACCCACCCCTCCCCCCAGGGGCAGGCCCCTGTTCCACCTCCCCGCTATGAGGAAGCCCCCCAGGAGGATCGCCACCCGTTGGGCCCCCGAGGAAAGACCAAGGACGGCTACGAATGCTACATTGGCTATGACCAGGAGTGCTACCCAATAACCCGCACAGAGCCGCGTTCCGGTGCCCACCGTAACACCGCCTACCCCGCTGAGCCCTACGAGCCACATCTCAACGCTGATGGATCACGGAACGGAGTCCTGGAGCCTTCCGACCCCGACTGTGACCCAGAGTATGACACCAACTGCCGCCTGCGCCGTTACCAAACCCAGGAGGAGCTGCTGCCATACGCCAACGCCCAGGCTGAACACCATGGGGGGCCAAAGGCAGAGCCCAGCCAGGACCACAGTTACAACCAGGGAGAGCCAGAGAGAGACAGCGAGGCAGAGTCAGAGCCATACCAGAGTGGCCAGGAGGAGACCTACGGGACTTATCCCCCTCCCTCGCAGGGGCTGTCGTATGGGTCCTACCCCTCACCCCAGCGGGGAATGCCCAGCTTCCAAGACATGCTGAGAGGATACGGAGACCAGTACCCTGAACAGGACGACCACAGAGCATACGCTGCTGACTACAGCAAAAAATAAGTAAACACACACACACTGCATACACAAAGACACACTACATATACCATAAAGACTACAACAATAAAAATGAACACCAGCTAAAATGGGAGCAGATGACGTGGGACACTATTTAATACAAAATAATAATAAAAGACTGATTGAAGTCTGACACACACATGTCATGTACGCACGCGCGAACAGGCACGCACACACGCAGTAAAGTGCTCTTAGCAGTAGGAGTTTCTCTCCACTAGATGTTTTTAGATGTTTTATCTGGCAGTTTGTTAGCTTTTATTGATTGATTGACAATAATTGACAATTGATTGAGCCCCTCCTTATTTAATAAATTCTCGCAGCTCCGCTTCGCTTCTGTAGCTACAAACCTCACATGCTTTTTGTGTTTGTTTTGTTCATGATGTATTATGTAAAGTTTTTTTCCCCCTATGAATGTTTTAAATAAAAGCTTTGAAAAACGTGTATTTTACTCTTTATGTCCATGTTCCTGACCCCTATTGGCCATCAATGGTAATATTATTTACTGATCCCTATAGGTCACCAGTGGTAATATTATCTACTGACCCCTATAGGTCACCAGTGGTAATATTATCTACTGACCCCTATAGGTCACCAGTGGTAATATTATCTACTGACCCCTATAGGTCACCAGTGGTAATATTATCTACTGACCCCTATAGGTCACCAGTGGTAATATTATCTACTGACCCCTATAGGTCACCAGTGGTAATATTATCTACTGACCCCTATAGGTCACCAGTGGTAATATTCTCTACTGACCCCTATAGGTCACCAGTGGTAATATTATCTACTGACCCCTATAGGTCACCAGTGGTAATATTCTCTACTGACCCCTATAGGTCACCAGTGGTAATATTATCTACTGACCCCTATAGGTCACCAGTGGTAATATTATCTACTGACCACTGCAGGGTAGCCTAGTGGTTAGAGCGTTGGACTAGTAACCGGAAGGTTGCAAGTTCAAACCCCCGCACTGACAAGGTATAAATCTGTCGCTCTGCCCCTGAACAGGCAGTTAACCCACTGTTCCTAGGCCGTCATTGAAAATAAGAATTTGTTCTTAACTGACTTGCCTAGTTAAATAAAGGTAAAACATTATTATATTTTTTTTTAAATAGGCCAACAGTGGTAATATTATCTACTGACCCCTATACACTTATAAAACATTACGGTACTTCATATACCTAAATTGATGTTGACTCCTTTAAAATACACCTGGAGTTAGCGAGTGCACACGTTGGGGAGAAGGGTACAGAGCAAATTAACAGAGAGAGAAGGGGAAGAAATTGAAATACCTTTTGAAAATCTCTCCTCCCCCAACACTCCCACCTCTCCCTCAACCTACAGAAAGCTAAGAAAAAAACACTGTTTGAAACATCAACTCAACTTTATCAATCCAAGAGGACTCAGACACAGTAACAACAGCTGTGAGACCAGAGGGAAAACACTCACACAGCTCTGTGTGTGTTTGTGCGGCAGATTGATCTTTATCATTACAGAACTAGACTGAGATGATAATAAACACACGCTGGCCCTCTGGGCTGGAGTCCAGCTGACAGACAGAAGAAATAAGAGGGAGAGTGTGAGGATGGGGAGGGAGGGAGAGAGTGTGAGGATGGGGAGGGAGGGAGAGTGTGAGGATGGGGAGGGAGGGAGAGTGTGAAGATGGGGAGGGAGGGAGAGAGTGAGGATGGGGAGGGAGGGAGAGAGTGTGAAGATGGGGAGGGAGAGAGTGTGAGGATGGGGAGGGAGGGAGAGAGTGAGGATGGGGAGGGAGGGAGAGAGTGTGAAGATGGGGAGGGAGGGAGAGAGTGTGAGGATGGGGAGGGAGGGAGAGAGTGAGTATGGGGAGGGAGAGAGAGTGTGAGGATGGGGAGGGAGGGAGAGTGTGAAGATGGGGAGGGAGGGAGAGAGTGAGGATGGGGAGGGAGGGAGAGAGTGTGAAGATGGGGAGGGAGAGAGTGTGAGGATGGGGAGGGAGGGAGAGAGTGTGAAGATGGGGAGGGAGAGTGTGAAGATGAGGAGGGAGGGAGAGAGTGTGAAGATGGGGAGGGAGGGAGAGAGTGTGAGGATGGGGAGGGAGGGAGAGAGTGTGAGGATGGGGATGGGGAGGGAGGGAGAGAGTATGAAGATGGGGAGGGAGGGAGAGAGTGTGAGGATGGGGAGGGAGGGAGAGTGTGAGGATGGGGAGGGAGGGAGAGAGTGTGAGGATGGGGAGGGAGGGAGAGAGTGTGAGGATGGGGAGGGAGAGAGAGAGTGTGAGGATGGGGAGGGAGAGAGAGAGTGTGAGGATGGGGAGGGAGGGAGAGAGTGTGAGGATGGGGAGGGAGGGAGAGTGTGAGGATGGGGAGGGAGGGAGAGTGCGAGGATGGGGAGGGAGAGAGAGTGTGAGGATGGGGAGGGAGAGAGAGTATGAAGATGGGGAGGGAGGGAGAGAGAGAGTGAGGATTGGGAGGGAGAGAGTGTGAAGATGGGGAGGGAGGGAGAGAGTGTGAGGATGGGGAGGGAGGGAGGGAGAGAGTGTGAAGATGGGGAGGGAGGGAGAGAGTGTGAGGATGGGGAGAGAGGGAGAGAGTGTGAGGATGGGGAGGGAGGGAGAGAGTATGAAGATGGGGAGGGAGGGAGAGAGTGAGGATTGGGAGGGAGAGAGTGTGAGGATGGGGAGGGAGGGAGAGAGAGTGAGGATGGGGAGGGAGGGAGAGAGTGTGAGGATGGGGAGGGAGGGAGGGAGAGAGTATGAAGATGGGGAGGGAGGGAGAGAGTGAGGATTGGGAGGGAGAGAGTGTGAGGATGGGGAGGGAGGGAGAGAGAGTGAGGATGGGGAGGGAGGGAGAGAGTGTGAGGATGGGGAGGGAGGGAGGGAGAGAGTGTGAAGATGGGGAGGGAGGGAGAGAGTGTGAGGATGGGGAGGGAGGGAGAGAGTGTGAGGATGGGGAGGGAGGGAGAGAGTATGTAGATGGGGAGGGAGGGAGAGAGTGAGGATGGGGAGGGAGGCAGAGAGTGTGAAGATGGGGAGGGAGAGAGTGTGAGGATGGGGAGTGAGGGAGAGAGTGAGGATGGGGAGGGAGAGAGGGAGAGAGTGAGGATGGGGAGGGAGGGAGAGAGTGAGGATGGGGAGGGAGGGAGAGTGTGAGGATGGGGATGGAGGGAGAGTGTGAGGATGGGGAGGGAGGGAGAGAGTGAGGATGGGGAGGGAGGGAGAGTGTGAGGATGGGGATGGAGGGAGTGTGAGGATGGGGAGGGAGGGAGAGAGTGTGAGGATGGGGAGGGAGGGAGAGAGTGTGAGGATGGGGAGGGAGGGAGAGAGTGTGAAGATGGGGAGGGAGGGAGAGAGTGAGTATGGGGAGGGAGAGAGGGAGAGAGTGAGGATGGGGAGGGAGGGAGGGAGAGAGTGAGGATGGGGAGGGAGGGAGCGTCTGAGGATAGGGAGGGAGGGAGAGAGTGAGGATGGGGAGGGAGGGAGAGTGTGAGGATGGGGAGGGAGAGAGAGTGTGAAGATGGGGAGGGAGAGTGTGAAGATGAGGAGGGAGGGAGAGAGTGTGATGGTGGGGAGGGAGGGAGAGTGTGAGGATGGGAAGGGAGAGAGAGTGTGAAGATGGGGAGGGAGAGTGTGAAGATGAGGAGGGAGGGAGAGAGTGTGTGGATGGGGAGGGAGAGAGAGTGTGAAGATGGGGAGGGAGGGAGAGTGTGATGATGGGGAGGGAGGGAGAGTGTGAGGATGGGGAGGGAGTGAGAATGTGAAAATGGGTAGGGAGAGTGTGAGGATGGGAGGGAGAGATAGTGTGTGAGGATGGGGAGAGAGAGAGAGTGTGAGGATAGGGAGGGAGAGTGTGAGGATGGGGAGGGAGAGTGTGGGGATGGGGAGGGAGGGAGAGTGTGAGGATGGGGAGGGAGGGATAGTGTGAGGATGGGGAGGGCGAGAGGGAGAGTGTGAGGATAGGGAGGGAGAGTGTGAGGATGGGGAGGGAGAGAGGGAGAGTGTGAGGATAGGGAGGGAGAGTGTGAGGATGGGGAGGGAGGGAGAGTGTGCGGATGGGGAGGAAGGGATAGTGTGAGGATGGGGAGGGAGAGTGTGAGGATGGGGAGGGAGGGAGAGTGAGAGGATAGGGAGAGAGGTGGAGGATAGGGAGAGAGGTGGGGATAGGGAGAGAGGTGGAGGATAGGGACATAGGTACAGGAGGTACGTGGTACGTGGAGGTACGTGGAGGTAGGGACAGAGGTGGAGATAGGGAGAGAGGTGTAGATAGGGAGAGAGGTGGAGATAGGGAGAGAGGTGGAGGATAGGGAGAGAGGTGGAGATAGGGACAGAGGTGGAGATAGGGACAGAGGTGGAGGATAGGGAGAGAGGTGGAGATAGGGAGAGAGGTGGAGATAGGGACAGAGGTAGAGATAGGGACAGAGGTGGAGGATAGGGAGAGAGGCGGAGATAGGGAGAGAGGTGGAGATAGGGAGAGAGGTGGAGATAGGGAGAGAGGTGGAGGATAGGGAGAGAGGTGGAGATAGGGACAGAGGTGGAGGATAGGGAGAGAGGTAGAGATAGGGAGAGAGGTGGAGATAGGGAGAGAGGTAGAGATAGGGAGAGAGGTGGAGATAGGGAGAGAGATGGGGATAGGGAGAGAGGTGGAGATAGGGACAGAGGTGGAGATGTGGAGATAGGGAGAGATGTGGAGATAGGGAGAGAGGTGGAGATAGGGAGAGAGGTGGAGATAGGGAGAGAGGTGGAGATAGGTGGAGATAGGGAGAGAGGTGGAGATAGGGAGAGAGGTGGAGATAGGGAGAGAGGTGGAGGATAGGGAGAGATGTGGAGGATAGGGAGAGAGGTGGAGGATAGGGAGAGAGGTGGAGATAGGGAGAGAGGTGGAGATATGGAGAGAGGTGGAGGATAGGGAGAGAGGTGGAAATAGGGAGAGAGGTGGAGATAAGGAGAGAGGTGGAGATAGGGAGAGAGGTGGAGATAGGGAGAGATGTGGAGATAGGGAGAGAGGTGGAGATATGGAGAGAGGTGGAGATAGGGAGAGAGGTGGAGATAGGGACAGAGGTGGAGGATAGGGACAGAGGTGGAGGATAGGGAGAGAGGTGGAGTTGGGCGAGAGGTGGAGATAGGGAGGGAGGTGGAGATAGGGAGAGAGGTGGAGGATAGGGAGAGAGGTGGAGGATAGGGAGAGAGGTGGAGGATAGGGAGAGAGGTGGAGGATAGGGAGAGAGGTGGAGATAGGGATAGAGGTGGATATATGGAGAGAGGTGGAAGATAGGGAGAGAGGTGGAGGATAGGGAGAGAGATGGAGGATAGGGAGAGAGGTGGAGATATGGAGAGAGGTGGAGATAGGGAGAAAGGTGGAGATAGGGACAGAGGTGGAGGATAGGGACAGAGGTGGAGGATAGGGAGAGAGGTGGAGATAGGGCGAGAGGTGGAGATGTGGAGATAGGGAGAGAGGTGGAGGATAGGGAGAGAGGTAGAGATAGAGAGAGAGGTGGAGATAGGGACAGAGGTGGAGGATAGGGAGAGAGGTGGAGATAGGGAGAGAGGGAGAGTGTGAGGATAGGGAGGGAGAGTGTGAGGATGGGGAGGGAGAGAGGGAGAGTGTGAGGATAGGGAGGGAGAGTGTGAGGATGGGGAGGGAGGGAGAGTGTGCGGATGGGGAGGAAGGGATAGTGTGAGGATGGGGAGGGAGAGTGTGAGGATGGGGAGGGAGGGAGAGTGAGAGGATAGGGAGAGAGGTGGAGGATAGGGAGAGAGGTGGGGATAGGGAGAGAGGTGGAGGATAGGGACATAGGTACAGGAGGTACGTGGTACGTGGAGGTACGTGGAGGTAGGGACAGAGGTGGAGATAGGGAGAGAGGTGTAGATAGGGAGAGAGGTGGAGATAGGGAGAGAGGTGGAGGATAGGGAGAGAGGTGGAGATAGGGACAGAGGTGGAGATAGGGACAGAGGTGGAGGATAGGGAGAGAGGTGGAGATAGGGAGAGAGGTGGAGATAGGGACAGAGGTAGAGATAGGGACAGAGGTGGAGGATAGGGAGAGAGGCGGAGATAGGGAGAGAGGTGGAGATAGGGAGAGAGGTGGAGATAGGGAGAGAGGTGGAGGATAGGGAGAGAGGTGGAGATAGGGACAGAGGTGGAGGATAGGGAGAGAGGTAGAGATAGGGAGAGAGGTGGAGATAGGGAGAGAGGTAGAGATAGGGAGAGAGGTGGAGATAGGGAGAGAGATGGGGATAGGGAGAGAGGTGGAGATAGGGACAGAGGTGGAGATGTGGAGATAGGGAGAGATGTGGAGATAGGGAGAGAGGTGGAGATAGGGAGAGAGGTGGAGATAGGGAGAGAGGTGGAGATAGGTGGAGATAGGGAGAGAGGTGGAGATAGGGAGAGAGGTGGAGATAGGGAGAGAGGTGGAGGATAGGGAGAGATGTGGAGGATAGGGAGAGAGGTGGAGGATAGGGAGAGAGGTGGAGATAGGGAGAGAGGTGGAGATATGGAGAGAGGTGGAGGATAGGGAGAGAGGTGGAAATAGGGAGAGAGGTGGAGATAAGGAGAGAGGTGGAGATAGGGAGAGAGGTGGAGATAGGGAGAGATGTGGAGATAGGGAGAGAGGTGGAGATATGGAGAGAGGTGGAGATAGGGAGAGAGGTGGAGATAGGGACAGAGGTGGAGGATAGGGACAGAGGTGGAGGATAGGGAGAGAGGTGGAGTTGGGCGAGAGGTGGAGATAGGGAGGGAGGTGGAGATAGGGAGAGAGGTGGAGGATAGGGAGAGAGGTGGAGGATAGGGAGAGAGGTGGAGGATAGGGAGAGAGGTGGAGGATAGGGAGAGAGGTGGAGATAGGGATAGAGGTGGATATATGGAGAGAGGTGGAAGATAGGGAGAGAGGTGGAGGATAGGGAGAGAGATGGAGGATAGGGAGAGAGGTGGAGATATGGAGAGAGGTGGAGATAGGGAGAAAGGTGGAGATAGGGACAGAGGTGGAGGATAGGGACAGAGGTGGAGGATAGGGAGAGAGGTGGAGATAGGGCGAGAGGTGGAGATGTGGAGATAGGGAGAGAGGTGGAGGATAGGGAGAGAGGTAGAGATAGAGAGAGAGGTGGAGATAGGGACAGAGGTGGAGGATAGGGAGAGAGGTGGAGATAGGGAGAGAGGTGGAGATAGGGAGAGAGGTGGAGATAGGGAGAGATGTGGAGATAGGGACTGAATCAAGAAGCCAGTAAAAGTGATGTCATTATTGATGTCAGCGTAAATTACAACGTCTTCCTGTTCCGCTCCATGCACCTGTAGACAGAGGGATATTAGCTAATAATCAATTCATTACTTAGTGACTTGTGGTGATTTTGTCAAAGAAATATAAGATTGAATGCTAACGCAAACAAACAATATTTAATAAGGGAGATACGAAATTCAGCAGCATCACTGAAGGGGACAGCAACCGACTCGGAAATGTGGAGTTCAAAAACACACATGATTGTGGACAGAGACCGTCTCAGGTGCAGCCAGTCCACCGGGTATCATCCCTGGGGAGAAATAGGAAGTAGCCTAGACGCCTGAAAGGTGAAGGTTCCACAAGTGCTCTGTTTGCAAGTCTAGTTCAGCCATACTGATTTTTTAAACAAACAAACCAACCAACCAACCAACCAACCAACCACACAGTACCTGTTCGTAGTAGAAGACCTTTGGAAAGTGAAGGGGTGGTTAGTCCCACAACGAAGTCTGAGCGATACAGGAAGGAACTCTTGCTCCTGGAGCCCTGGTCCCCATTTCTCACATGGGCACACCTAGGGGGAACAGGAGAAAGAGAGAGATGGGTAGAGAGATGGGTAGAGAGATGGGTGGAGAGATGGGTGGAAGATGGGTGGAGAGATGGGTGGAGAGATGGGTGGAGAGATGGGTAGAGAGATGGGTGGAGAGATGGGTGGAGAGATGGGTGGAGATATGAGTGGAGAGATGGGTAGAGAGATGGGTGGAGAGATGGGTGGAGAGATGGGTGGAGATATGGGTGGAGAGATGTGGAGAGATGGGTGGAGATATGAGTGGAGAGATGGGTAGAGAGATGGTTGGAGAGATGGGTGGAGAGATGGGTGGAGAGATGGGTGGAGAGATGTGGGTGGACATATGGGTGGAGAGATGGGTGGAGATATAGGTGGTGAGATGGGTGGAGAGATGGATGGAGAGATGGGTGGAGAGATGGGTGGAGAGATGGGTGGAGAGATGGGTAGAGAGATGGGTAGAGAGATGGGTGGAGAGATGGGTAGAGAGATGGGTAGAGATATGGGTGGAGAGATGGGTTGAGAGATGGGTAGAGAGATGGGTAGAGAGATGGGAAGAGAGATGGGTAGAGAGATGGGTGGAGAGATGGGTAGAGAGATGGGTGGAGAGACGGGTAGAGAGATGGGTAGAGAGATGGGTAGAGAGATGGGTAGAGAGAAGGGTAGAGATATGGGTAGAGAGATGGGTAGAGAGATGGGTGGAGAGATGGGTGGACATGTGGGTAGAGAGATGGGTAGAGAGATGGGTAGAGAGATGGGTGGAGAGATGGGTAGAGAGATGGGTGGAGAGATGGGTAGAGAGATGCGTAGAGAGATGGGTAGAGAGATGGGTGGAGAGATGGGTAGAGAGATGGGTAGAGAGATGGGTAGAGAGATGGGTGGACATATGGGTGGACAGATGGGTGGAGAGATGGGTGGAGAGATGGGTGGACAGATGGGTGGAGAGATGGGTAGAGAGATGGGTGGAGAGATGGGTAGAGAGATGGGTAGAGAGATGGGTAGAGAGATGGTGGAGAGATGGTTGGAGAGATGGGTAGAGATATGGGTGGATATATGAGTGGAGAGATGGGTGGAGATATAGGTGGAGAGATGGGTGGAGAGATGGGTGGAGAGGTTGATAATACGTCAGTTGATTCCCTGATGTGTGTGTTACCTGAATGACCAGTCTCTCCTGTCTCTCCCTGTCATCCCTCTCTTCTCTCTCCCTGTCGTCCTTTATTCCCATCTCTCCCTGCCGCCCCTCTCTCCCATCTCTCCCTGCCGCCCCTCTCTCCCATCTCTCCCTGCTGTCCCTCTCTCCCATCTCTCCCTGCCGTCCCTCTTTCCCATCTCTCACTGCCGCCCCTCTCTCCCATCTCTTCCTGCCGTCCCTCTCTCCCATCTCTCCCTGCCGTCCCTCTCTCATCTCTCCCTGCCGCCCCTCTCTCCCATCTCTCCCTGCCGCCCCTCTCTCCCATCTCTCCCTGCCGTCCCTCTCTCCCATCCCTCCCTGCCGTCCCTCTTTCCCATCTCTCACTGCCGCCCCTCTCTCCCATCTCTCCCTGCCGTCCCTCTCTCCCATCTCTCCCTGACGTCCCTCTCTCCCATCTCTCCCTGCCGTCCCTCTCTCCCGTCTCTCCCTGCCGTCCCTCTCTCCCATCTCTCCCTGCCGTCCCTCTCTCCCGTCTCTCCCTGTTGTCCCTCTCTCCCGTCTCTCCCTGCCGTCCCTCTTTCCAATCTCTCACTGACATCCCTCTCACTCGTCTCTCCCTGTTGTCCCTCTCTCCCGTCTCTCCCTGTTGTCCCTCTCACTCGTCTCTCCTTGTTGTCCCTCTCTCCCATCTCTCCCTGTTGTCCCTCTCTCCCATCTCTCCCTGTTGTCCCTCTCTCCCTGCCTTCCCTCTCTCCCATCTCTCCCTGTCGTCCCTCTCTTCCTGCCGTCCCTCTCTCCCGTCTCTTCCTGCCGTCCCTCTCTCCTGTCTCTCCCTGCAGTCCCTCTTTCCAATCTCTCACTGACATCCCTCTTTCCCGTCTCTCTCTCCTGTCTCTCCGTGCAGTCCCTCTTTCCAATCTCTCACTGACATCCCTCTCTCCCGCCTCTTCCTGCCGTCCCTCTCTCCTGTCTCTCTCTCCTGTCTCTCCCTGCAGTCCCTCTTTCCAATCTCTCACTGACATCCCTCTCTCCTGTCTCTCCCTGCAGTCCATCTTTCCAATCTCTCACTGACATCCCTCTCTCCCGTCCCTCTCTCCTGTCTCTCCCTGCAGTCCCTCTTTCCAATCTCTCACTGACATCCCTCTCTCCCGTCCCTCTCTCCCGTCTCTCCCTGCTGTCCCTCTCTCCCATCTCTTCCTGCCGTCCCTCTCTCCTGTCTCTCCCTGCAGTCTCTCTTTCCAATCTCTCACTGACATCCCATCTCTCCCGTCTCTCTCTCCTGTCTCTCCCTGCAGTCCCTCTTTCCAATCTCTCACTGACATCCCTCTCTCCTGTCTCTCCCTGCAGTCCCTCTTTCCAATCTCTCACTGACATCCCTCTCTCCCATCTCTCTCTCCTGTCTCTCCCTGCAGTCCTTCTTTCCAATCTCTCACTGACATCCCTCTCTCCCGTCCCTCTCTCCCATCTCTCCCTGCCGTCCCTCTCTCCCGTCTCTCCCTGTTGTCCCTCTCTCCCGTCTCTCCCTGCCGTCCCTCTTTCCAATCTCTCACTGACATCCCTCTCACTCGTCTCTCCCTGTTGTCCCTCTCTCCCGTCTCTCCCTGTTGTCCCTCTCACTCGTCTCTCCTTGTTGTCCCTCTCTCCCATCTCTCCCTGTTGTCCCTCTCTCCCTGCCTTCCCTCTCTCCCATCTCTCCCTGCCGTCCCTCTCTTCCTGCCGTCCCTCTCTCCCGTCTCTTCCTGCCGTCCCTCTCTCCTGTCTCTCCCTGCAGTCCCTCTTTCCAATCTCTCACTGACATCCCTCTTTCCCGTCTCTCTCTCCTGTCTCTCCGTGCAGTCCCTCTTTCCAATCTCTCACTGACATCCCTCTCTCCCGCCTCTTCCTGCCGTCCCTCTCTCCTGTCTCTCTCTCCTGTCTCTCCCTGCAGTCCCTCTTTCCAATCTCTCACTGACATCCCTCTCTCCTGTCTCTCCCTGCAGTCCATCTTTCCAATCTCTCACTGACATCCCTCTCTCCCGTCCCTCTCTCCTGTCTCTCCCTGCAGTCCCTCTTTCCAATCTCTCACTGACATCCCTCTCTCCCGTCCCTCTCTCCCGTCTCTCCCTGCTGTCCCTCTCTCCCATCTCTTCCTGCCGTCCCTCTCTCCTGTCTCTCCCTGCAGTCTCTCTTTCCAATCTCTCACTGACATCCCATCTCTCCCGTCTCTCTCTCCTGTCTCTCCCTGCAGTCCCTCTTTCCAATCTCTCACTGACATCCCTCTCTCCTGTCTCTCCCTGCAGTCCCTCTTTCCAATCTCTCACTGACATCCCTCTCTCCCATCTCTCTCTCCTGTCTCTCCCTGCAGTCCTTCTTTCCAATCTCTCACTGACATCCCTCTCTCCCGTCCCTCTCTCCCGTCTCTCCCTGTTGTCCCTCTCTTCTGTCTTTCCTTGTTGTCCCTCTCTCCCGTCTCTCCCTGTTGTCCCTCTCTCCCGTCTCTCCCTGTTGTCCCTCTCTCCCGTCTCTCCCTGTTGTCCCTCTCTCCCGTCTCTCCCTGCAGTCCCTCTTTCCAATCTCTCACTGACATCCCTCTCACTCGTCTCTCCCTGTTGTCCCTCTCTCCTTGTTGTCCCTCTCTCCCATCTCTCCCTGTTGTCCCTCTCTCCCATCTCTCCCTGCCGTCCCTCTCTCCCATCTCTCCCTGCCGTCCCTCTCTCCCGTCTCTCCCTGCCGTCCCTCTCTCCCGTCTCTCCCTGTTGTCCCTCTCTCCCGTCTCTTCCTGCCGTCCCTTTCTCCTGTCTCTCCCTGCAGTCCCTCTTTCCAATCTCTCACTGACATCCCTCAGTGTCAGTGAGAGTGCATGTCTGTGTGTGTGCATGTCTGTGTGTGAGCATGTCTGTGTGTGTGCATGTCTGTGTGTGTGCATGTCTGTGTGTGTGCATGTCTGTGTGTGAGCATGTCTGTGTGTGTGCATGTCTGTGTGTGAGCATGTCTGTGTGTGTGCATGTCTGTGTGTGTGCATGTCTGTGTGTGTGCATGTCTGTGTGTGTGCATGTCTGTGTGTGCATGTCTGTGTGCGTGCATGTCTGTGTGTGTGCATGTCTGTGTGCGTGCATGTCTGTGTATGTGCATGTCTGTGTGTGTGCATGTCTGTGTGCGTGCATGTCTGTGTGTGTGCATGTCTGTGTGTGTGCATGTCTGTGTGCGTGCATGTCTGTGTGCGTGCATGTCTGTGTGCATGCATGTCTGTGTGCGTGCATGTCTGTGTGCGTGCATGTCTGTGTGCGTGCATGTCTGTGTGCGTGCATGTCTGTGTGCGTGCATGTCTGTGTGCGTGCATGTCTGTGTGTGTGCATGTCTGTGTGTGTGCATGTCTGTGTGCGTGCATGTCTGTGTGCGTGCATGTCTGTGTGCGTGCATGTCTGTGTGCGTGCATGTCTGTGTGCGTGCATGTCTGTGTGCGTGCATGTCTGTGTGCGTGCATGTCTGTGTGTGAGCATGTCTGTGTGTGTGCATGTCTGTGTGCGTGCATGTCTGTGTGCGTGCATGTCTGTGTGCGTGCATGTCTGTGTGCGTGCATGTCTGTGTGCGTGCATGTCTGTGTGTGAACATGTCTGTGTGTGTGCATGTCTGTGTGTGTGCATGTCTGTGTGCGTGCATGTCTGTGTGCGTGCATGTCTGTGTGTGAGCATGTCTGTGTGTGTGCATGTCTGTGTGTGTGCATGTCTGTGTATGTGCTAGTGTGATTTGCACTGCCTATTTATGTCTGACTGAGTGTGTCTCCGGCTGGTGACAAAGTCATACCCCCCAAATGACCTGCCAGAAATACCAACACACACACGCACACACACACACACACACACACACACACACACACACACACACACACACACACACACACACACACACACACACACACACACACACACACACACACACACACACACACACACACACACACACACACACACACACACACACACACACACACACAGCTATCTTCTGCCTCTGTTTTGGTCAAGGCAATATTTTACTATGCTATAGAAGCCTAGTACTATCCACATTAGCCCTCAAGAGAGAGAGGAAGAATGAGAGAGAGAGGAAGAATGAGATAGAGAGGAAGAATGAGATAGAGAGGAAGAATGAGAGAGAGAGGAAGAATGAG